>NW_022142524.1:0-17870 GCF_007565055.1 Rhinopithecus roxellana
CGGACTCCATTGTGGCCCCTTCAAGGGATATGGGAGGGGCAGTTAGTGCCTCACTGGGGCAGTGTCCTTCCACCCCTCCCTGCCCCGGCTGGGTCAGAGCAGCCCATTTCCTGTGGAGACTGGGTCAGCAGCCCTACTCCCCCCCAACTGGGAGGCCTGAAGCCCTATCCCAACCCTGACCATCTCAGGGCTCACCTGGCACTGCCCCCCAGCTTCAGAGCCAGTCTCCCCAGGGGCTTGTCCAGCTCATCATGCACCAGGTAGACTTCCTCGGCAGTCAGCCCAAACAGCTCCGCTTAGCACAGGGAAACGGCAGCCCTGGTTACTGCCCATCTGCCCAGAGGGGCACTGTCCAGACTCCCATAATGAGGGGCCACAACTAATCAATCCCACTTCACATATAAAGAAACAGAGGCCCCCACAAGTACCCAAGGCCATGCAGCAACTGGAGCTCAACAGGTACTTGGAAGTGAACCCGCGGAACTGTCACAGCCAGTCCCGCTCTGGCCCCTGCACCCCCACCCTCACCCGCACCCCCTCGGCCGACCCGCCCGTCCCTGGCGCTCTCAACTCACCAGCCCGGGCCACGCTGCGCCCGTTGGCGTTCATAAGCCGCCGTGGCCGGAGCAGGACCAGTTGGGCATCCCCAGCGGGCCAGGGCGAGGTCGGCGGCACAGTGCCGGTCGCGCGTCCAACTCTCCGCCACACCCAGCCGCCGCGCCAGCTGCCCCAGCACCGCCATGCCTACGCTGTGTCGCGTGCCGGGCAGTCCGGGATTCCCCAGGCCAGCCACCTGCGGGCAGAACCAGGGAACTGAGGCCCAACAACTCTCACCACCCCCGATCTCACAGCGTCCCGTGGGCTCCAAAGCAGACGAGCGGAAACGCAGAGCAACGCTGCAGTGGGGAAGGGGCGCGAAGAAAGGGCCCAGAAACCTGACCCCCGAGAACTCCAGAAGGCTGGGCAGGCAGGGCGCCCTAGTGCAGGACGGAGCTTCTGGAAGTTTGGAGCCCGTCGAGCACGGGACCCACCAGTTAAGAAAACAGAGCAGCAATTTGGGGGCACTCGGCTCCCGGGACATAATGGCCGAACTGAAGCTAGGGACCGGGAGCCCCTACGTCGCCGCCCCACGCCACTCACCATCCACCGCTTCCCCGGGGGCCGAGGCTCCAAAACGCATCGGCTCATGGCTCGACTCAGCCACTGTCGGGCCCCAAAAAGCCGCGCGGCCTCATGCTGCCCCCATTCCCGGCCCGGACACCGCCCCCTGACGTCATCACCCGCAGCAGCCAATCGCGTTGCCATTTGTTTGGCGTCGACCGCCAACGTCCAATCCGAGCCGGGCTGCATGGCCGCCATGCTTCTGAGAGGCGGAAGCGGCGAGGCGGTGGCCGAGTCCGGGAGCCCAGGCGCCTTCAGTGGCGCGGCGTCACAGTGTCCCTGCGGGGTTTGTGTGGGACGCTTGGAGCTCTTGTTTGACCTTCGGTTGGGAGACGGAAGCCTTGTTATGCTCCCGGCTATGGCCCTGCCTCGCGGCGAAAATCTGGCAAGTCCTTTCCCCGATGTAGACCTCAACCTCCCCAGCTAATAAAAGTTTTCTACCTCCCTCCGGCTCAAAAAGCTTGGTTCCCGGTGGCGTGGCCAGAGGGGCGGGGCCTGTGGGCGTCCTGGTGATGGTGCCTAGCAACGTCAGGGCCCGGGCCGCGAGGTAGTTGGCAGAGGCCTCGGGGTCCTCTTGGAAGGGGCCTCATGACAGATTCGGACGAGGTGCGGACTGGGGAGAAGACTAACGCAAAGGCAGAGGGCCAGGCAGAGAGACCGAGGCTGGGTTCACAGGAAAGGGTGAAGGCCGGGAGGGGGAGGGGCAGGGGCAGCACTCCGACTCAGGGAAGGCCCTGGCCACCATGCCAAGAACCAGGATGTGAGAGATCCTTGTAAGGCTCGGCGGCTGCTTGGACAGAGGTTTCTGGCTTGGGTAGATGGTGGGGAAGGTGACCTCACCAAGATGGGAGAGCCTGGGGCAGAAGTCAGGTGAGGTGCCCAGTGTGGCCTGCTGGAGTGAGGGTCCTGAAGGGTACCCAAGGGGCTGTAGGACCCCCAAAGCCTGAGACTTGGGACCGGGCCTGAGCTGGAGACATCAGAGCTTGGGGTGTCAGTAGCCGGAAGTGGGAGCTGGGAAGGCCGGGGGGGGGGGGGGGGGGGGGTGAGAGCAGATGGTGTTGTAAGCGTGAGGACCCTGATCCCTGACCTTGACCATAGGAGAGGGAGAAGGGCAGGACTGGAGAGGGACAGGTTGGCGCGGCCCTAAGGGGAATGGGACTGGGAGCGCCACCGGACCCCCGAGTGGGAGTGCCTCCTTCAGGCCTCCTTTCTGCCTCTCCTCCCTCCCTGCAGAATGCTGGTGAGTGTGTCAGTGGGTGGGGGTCATCTCGGGGGCCTGCCGCAGCTTGCTGTCCTTCGGTTCTAGGATGCCCTGAAGGTTGACCAGGGCCCCTTACAGGACATCCCAAAGCCGTGGGTGATTCCAGCCCCCAAAGGGATCCTGCAGCACATCTTTGGAACCAGCCAGGTGTTCCAAAGCATCTGTGATGTAAAGCCAAAGGTCACGGGGTTAACAGTGCCCCTCAAAGTCAGGGAGTAGTGAGTGACTACCTTGCTTTGGGTTCCCAGATTCCTGCCCGACACAGCCATTCACATACCGTGCAGCTTTGAGCCACTTACTCTCTTCAGGCCTCAGTGAACTCAACTGTCTAATGGGGCTCTTCCACCTCAGTGGAAACGAGGCTGATGGCCTGGCTGGACTCCAGCCTGCTCTCCCTGGGCTTCTGTCTACTCCTGCCTCTCCATCCAGCTCCCTTGCCTCCCACAACCCCCGCCCCAGCCGTATGCCCTGGGCTGGTCCACAGTCGGGGCCACCCCTCTGCCTGTCCCCACTTTCTCCACAGCTACTCCAGAGGCCAGCAGTGCTTGGAGCAGGCAGACTGGGAGACAGCTGTGCTGTTCTTCTCCCGCGCGCTCCACCTGGACCCACAGCTGGTGAGAGGCAGACCTGGGTGGGCACAGGCAGTTGCTGGAACATGCTTCCTCCCTCCCTGTTGCACCTGCCAGATCCCTCCTCTCACGACCACCAAGTCCCTGATGGGAATTGGGTGTCAACCCTCGGGAGGGGGGGGCGGAGACTTTCCCCTACCCTCCAGGGACAGATTGTGGGGAGGATCCAGCAGCCTGGGTCCCCTCATCCTTAGGTGGACTTCTACGCCTTGCGGGCCGAGGCCTACCTCCAGCTCTGTGACTTCTCCTCGGCTGCCCAGAACCTGCGGAGGGCCTACTCCTTACAGCAGGACAACTGCAAGCACCTGGAGCGCCTCACCTTTGTGCTGTACCTACAGGTGCCTGGGGCTGCCCGGGGCCCATGCAGGGCACGCACCTCACACCACTGGCTTTCCCTCCAGGGCTCTCCTGGCTCCTGGGCCCGTCTCCTTGGATTCCTCCTTGTCCCTGTGTCTGGGTCCCCACCTGCTGCCCCTCTCACCTTCAAGGCTGGTTTACTGCCAGTGTTGAGTCAAGTTTGGCAGCACTGTCCATTTGGGCTTTCTGCCATAATGACAGTGTCCAATATGCTACCCACCAGCCACGTGGAACTGTTGAGCCCTTGACATGTGGCAAGTGTGACTAAAGAACTGAATTTTATATCTTATTTATATTTTATTATTATTATTGTTTTTGAGACGGAGTCTTGCTCTGTCGCCCAGGCTGGAGTACAGTGGCGTGATCTCGGTTCACTGCAACCTCTGCCTCCCGGGTTCAAGCAATTCTCCTGCCTCAGCCTCCTGAATAGCTGGGACTACAGGCACATGCCACCATGCCTGTCTAATTTTTTGTATTTTAGTAGAGACGGGGTTTCACTTTGTTGCCCAGGCTGGTCTCGAACTCCTGGGCTCAGGCAATCTGCCCGCCTCGGCCTCCTAAAGTGCTAGGATTACAAAAGTGAGCCACTATGCCCGGCTTCTTATTTTTATTTTAATTAATTTAAATGTGTATAGCCACACAAAGCAGTGGCTATTGTCTTGGATGGGATGGCACAGATCTAGAGTCCAGAGGCTCTAAGCACAAAAAAGCTCACAGTGACCCCCAAGTGTATTTCAAAGGAAAAACAATATGAAACTATAAAACACCAACAAAGTCTTGCTTTTTTCCATTTTGATAACCTTGTTGTCTTTTTTTTTTTTTTTTTTTTTTTGAGACGGAGTCTTGCTCTGTTTCTGAGGCTAGAGCGCCGTGGTGCGATCTCAGCTCACAACCTCCACCTCCCTTGTTCAAATGATTCTCGTGCCTCAGCCTCCTGAGTAGCTAGGATTACAGATGTGCATCACCACACCTGGCTAATTGTTGTACTTTTAATAGAGATGGGTTTTCACCATGTTGGCCAGGCTGGTCTCCAACTCCTGACCTCAAGAGATCTGCCCGCCTCAGCTTCCCAAAGTGCTGGGATTACAGGTGTGAGCCAGTGCGCCTGGGCTTGATGTCGTTTATGTCAAAATATATTCAGTTCTTGGCCGGTTTGGGAGGGCGAGTAGGGCGGATCATGAGATCAAGAGTTTGAGACCAGCCTGGCCAACATGGTGAAACCCCGTCTCTACTAAAAATACAAAAATTAGCTAGGCATAGCATACGCCTGTAATCCCAGCTACTTGGGAGGCTGAGGCAGAAGAATCTCTTGAAACCAGAAGGCAGAGGTTGGGGTGAGCCGAGATCATACCACTGTACTCCAGCCTGGGTGACAGAACAGGACACTGTCTCAAAAAAAAAAAAAAAAAAAAAAAATCTGTTCTTAAAACGAAACATTTGGGGCCCTCAGACCATGTGCTGAATCTGTCTGTTGCGGGCCCATGTCCTGCATGGCCACTTCCTGTGTGCCCTTGTGCAAGTCACTCCACCTCTCTGAGCCTCAGTTCCTTTATCCATAAGAGAAGCATGCTAGTGCCAGTGAGAAAACCAGTTCAAGTTCTTAGCACAGGGCTCAGCACCCAGGGCCCAGGTCCAGGCTACAGCATGTTCATGTTAGTTCTGTTGGTCTCTTCTGCCATCTGAGATTCTGTTTTTTGTCTGTTTGTTTGTTTGTTTGTTTTGAGTCGCCCAGGCTGGAGGGCTGTGGCATGATCTCAGCTCACTGCAACCTCTGCTTCCCGGGTCCAAGCAATTCTCATGCCTCAGCCTCCTGAGTAGCTGGGATTATAGGCATGCACTAACATGCCTAGCTGATTTTTGTATTTTAGTAGAGACAGGGTTTCACCATGTTGGCCAGGCTGGCCTCAAACTCCTGGCCTCAAGTGATCCACCTGCCTCAGCCTCCCAGAGGGCTGGGATGGGATAACAGGCGTGAACCACCGTGTCTGGCCCAGCCATCTGAGTTTTCTCCATTTCTCTTTGTTCCTGAATCTCTGTATTCCTGTCTCTTGCCAAGTGTGTATCTCTCACTGACTCTTGCTGTCTTTCCCCAGATCTGTATCTCTCTCCATCTCTGTCTCTGTGTCTCTGCCTCTTCAAGTCTCTTCCAGATCTAAAAGGCTCTATCCTTGTCTCTTGTATCTCTCCCTCCTGCCTCAGGGCTTTCGGCTGACAACTAGGGGGTGCAGCTGGGCTGGGGTGGCAAGCAGAATTGACTGTCCCCTGTGTCCCCAGGGGCAATGCCTTTTTGAGCAGTGTGCCTTCCTGGATGCCCTGAATGTCTTCTCACATGCTGCTGAGCTCCAGCCTGAGAAAGCGTGCTTCCGTTACCGATGGTGAGTGCCCTTGCTGGACCCTTCTCCCAGCAGCGGCTTCCTGATGCCCCACCCAGGAAACAGAGCACTCTGTTCCCTCTGCCCTCAGCATGGCCTGTCTCCTGGCCCTCAGGCGGCATCCAGCCTGCCTCTCACTCGTCACCGAGGAGCTGAAGCAGGACCCCACCAATGCGACGTCTACATCCTCCGGGCCAGACTCCACAACTTTCTCCAGAAGGTACAGTGGAGGAGGCGGGCAGGGGCGTGCCTCCCAACCTTGGGGGTCATCAGTGTGCCCCAAGAGTACAGGAGGAGACAAGGCTGTCAGCTAGCCCAGAAGCCCCATCCCACAGTGCAGTGGTCACTGTCCTCCCTGGGAAGAGGCCCGCACTGGCCTGACCACTCATCTACCAGTTCAGGTCCTTGTTCCATTGTTGCTCAGCCCTGGCTCTGTGCCAGGCCTGTGCTGTACCCCAAGGGTTGCAAAAGATGAGAGACTCATGTCATCCCTGTCTGGAGGGAGCTCACAGCCTGGGGAGTGTATCCCTGGGCAGATGAGTACACTGCGAAGGATTTAGCCACAATCCTGTGAAGCCACACACGGGGGCACCCAGGGCACCTAACATGAGTTAGCCCTTCTCCCTTCCTCTTCTTCCCTCCTCCTCCTCCCTTCCCCTTCCTCCCTCCTCCCTTCCTCCCTCCTCCCTTCCTCCCTCCTCCCTTCCCCCTTCCTCCCTTTTTCCTCCTCCATTCCTCCCCTCCTCCCTTTCTCCCTCCTCCCTCCTCCCTTCCTTCCCCCTTCCTCCCTTCTGCCTTCCTCCCTTTCCCCCTCCTCCCTTCCTCCCTTCCCCCTTCCTCCCTTCCCCCTTCTTCCTTTTCTCCTCTCCTTCCTTCTCCTCTTCCTCCCACTTCCTTTCTTTTTTCCTGTTTGCCTCAATGAATCACCCCTACCCCTGACCACCTGCACACCTGGGCTGGGCACAGGGACAGACAGTACAAGGAACAACTTGGGAGCAAGAGAAACTTGAGGTCATAAGGGAGGAGGTGGAGGGGGGTGCTGGGCACCAAGGAGAAGAGGGCAGGGATGAGAAATCTCCCCGGAGGCAGCGGGAACCTCTATCAGGTGTCCCCAGGGCAGGGAGCTTTAGGAAGATCATTCCGGTATCCACAAGGAGTGTGGGTCGAAGGGAGGCCTGGAGGCAGGAGCCTGAGAAGGAGGCTGGGCGCCACTGCAGAGTGGGGTGAGGTTGAGGGAAAGGTGGTCATGAGGGCAGCAAGGAGGGGCAAGTCCCACAGCCCTTCAGAAGGCAGGGCTGGGCCGGGCGCGGTGGCTCAAGCCTGTAATCCCAGCACTTTGGGAGGACGAGACGGGTGGATCACGAGGTCAGGAGATCGAGACCATCCTGGCTAACACGGTGAAACTAAAAAATACAAAAAAAAAAAAACTAGCCGGGCGAGGTGGTGGGCGCCTGTAGTCCAGCTACTCGGGAGACTGAGGCAGGAGAATGGCGTGAACCCGGGAGGCGGAGCTTTCAGTGAGCTGAGATCCGGCCACTGCACTCCAGCCTGGGCGACAGGGTGAGACTCCGTCTCAAAAAAAAAAAAAAAAAAAAAAGGCAGGGCTGGAGTCTGGCTTGGGGGTTGGCTTGAAGGAAAATGGAAGGATCCAGAAGGGTTCTGGCTTGGCCTGGGTGGATGGGGAGATGGGAAACTAGGATGGGAGGAGCAGGTGGGCGGGGTGGGTAGGTTCATCTCATTCTCCAGGTGGGGACATCCTGGGGGCGGCTGAAATGCCAGCCCTGCATTGTAGGAGGGAGCGCCGCCGCCCTGGCAGGAGCAACTCCAGGGAGTGCAGTCCACCCTGGGCAACTCCTCCCTGTGCCTTGGGGCTGGGCTGCAGCATCCCACAAGTGATTCAGTGGCATGAGACTAGTAATTTGTTTTGTTTTTGTTTTGTTTTTTTTGAGACAGTCTCACTCTGTCACCCAGGCTGGAGTGCAGGTGATGAGATCTCAGCTCACCGCAACCTCTGCCGGGAGGTTCAAGCGATTCTCATGCCTCAGCCTCCTGAGTAACTGGAATTACAGGCGCCTGCCCAGCTAATTTCTGTATTTTTAGGAAAGACAGGGTTTCGCCAGGTGATCCCCCCCTGCCTCAGCCTCCCCAAGTGCTGGGATTATAGGTGTGAGCCACCGCGCCTAGCTGAGAACTAGTAATTGATAATTATTGGTGACTCTTGTGATTTTAGCCCCCTCCCATGTGTAGGCGTGTTCTCAGCACTTTGCCCCTGTTTAACTGTGAGGCTCGCAGCAACCCTTTGGACTAGAGAGACACACTGTCCTCTTTTCACAGAGGAAGAGCCACCCCCAGGTGACTTGCCCAAGGTCACACAGCCTGTTCCCAGTGGCACTGCCTGGAGCCAAGGCTGCCTACTCCAAAGCCCTGCCCCTAGCTCCTGCCATTTCCCTGCCTCCATCCACCCATGCCTGCTGTCCACTACACCCCGTTCGCCCGCCAGCCAGTCACCCCGCAGGGAACGGGGTATTGTTGAACTGTCTGTTGCTGGGCTGAGCTGCGCCTTCCTCGCCCACCCCTCCTCCCAGTGGAAGGGACTTGCTGGGGGAGGTTTCCGCTGTACCCAGACCAGAATCTGGGCTTGGGCAGAGTGGTCTTGGGCTCAAAGGTCAGGGAGGGGAAGAGGGAGTGCAGGGGAGGGGAGGGAGGACACAACTGTCACAGTCAGGAGGTCACATGCTCCCCGCACCTTGAGTGGGCTTCACAGAGGCCTGACAAGGAGGCAGCATCTGCAGAAACCACTGGGGTGGACCTGGCTCACCTGAGGTCACATCTGGAAAGGGCCAGCTGGCATGGGGCCTGGGATGGCATTTCCCCACGATGCTCCTTGTGTCCTTCAAGAGGCAGAAAGGGGCTGGGCATGGTGGCTCAACCCTGTAATCCCGGCACTTTGGGAGCCAAGGTGGGCGGATCACCTAAGGTCAGGAGTTCGAGACCAGCCTGGCCAACGTAGTGAAACCCCATCTCTACTGAAAAAAAAAAAAAAAAAAATTAGCCAGGTGTAGTGGCATGCACCTGTAGTCCCAGCTACTCGGGAGGCTGAGGCGGGAGAATCTGTTGAACCTGGGAGGCAGAGGTTGCAGTGAGCCAAGACCACGCCAATTGCACTCCAGCCTGGGTGACAGAGTGAGACTCCATCTCAAAAAAAAAAAAAAAAAAGAAAGGGTGGAACATGGAGGGATGTGGGGGGCATTGGAGGAGGCATGGTGTGATGCCACCCTGCTGAAGAAAGGCCTCCAGGTCCCATGGCTCAGTTGACCTGTGCCCCTGATGCCACCCCTGGCCTCCTGCAGCCCCACCTCTGCTACCGGGATCTGCACGGTGCCTTGCTGTTGAATCCCAAGCATCCGCAGGCCAGGATGCTGCTCAGAAGATGGTGGCCCAGGCCCAGCAGGCGCGCCAAGACGCAGCGATCCTGGCCGTGCAGGGCAGGCTGCAGCACGCACTGCAGCGCATCAACTGTGCCATCGAGAACAACCCTCTGGACCCCAGTCTCTTCCTCTTCCGGTACTGCATGGGAAGGTGCTGGCCTTGGTTCCCAGGCCCTGCCCAGCCACAGACTTTCTGTGTGGTTTAAGGAGAGTCCCTGACCTTCTCTAGGCCTCAGTTTCCCCAGCTAGCCATCTAACAGTCTTACCCTACTTCCTACTGGGTTAAAGGCATTACAGAGGTGGTCCTCTTACAGCTGGAAGAGGGATGGCAACAAATGTCCCAGTTACCCCAGGAATCCTAGAGCCCCAGCCTGCTAAGCAGTTCACATTGGGCGCTGAGCCCAGCTCAGTGGATGAGAATTAGGCTTGAGTCTGGTCCCCAGGAACTTACCACATCTTGCTGCATTTCAGGAGGGAGCACCACTGCCCTGCAGGAGTGACTCCGGGGGGTTGTCCACCCAGTCAACCTCTTGCTATGCCAAAGGGCTGGGCTCAGTATCCCACAAGTGATTCAGTGACATGAGAGGCCACTATGATTTCGGGCCAATTAACCTATCCAAACAGTGGTGGTAAAACACCTGTTTCTTGTACAAAATGTTTTAATGTAGAGACTGGCATACACCTGGCTCCCAAAACGAAAGAGGGAGGGTATTTTTGCAAAAAATAAAATGATCAGTGCCTAGTGGGTTTTCTGAGTAGCAGTCCAGAGCTGGCCCCACGGGACAAATGAGGTGGGGATCGCCACTGCCTCCATGGGTCAGGAGGTCTGGCCAATCACCAGTCGGTGGGGGTGCACTGGCCCTCATGTCCCTCCTGCCGTCTGCCACGCCGTCCCCACAGGGGCACCATGTACCGACGGCTCCAGGAGTTTGATGGGGCAGTGGAGGACTTCCTGAAGGTGCTGGACATGGTGACCGAGGATCAGGAGGACATGGTGCGGCAGGCGCAGCGCCAGCTGTTGCTTACCTACAACGACCTTTGCCGTGCACTGCTACGGCAGGGCGCCTACCAGGAGGGCGTGCTGCTGCTGAAACAAGGCCCTCCGGGATGGCAGCAGGAGAAAGGGCTCTACATCAACCGAGGCGGTGCGCAGCGACCGGGGCGTTGGGGAGGGGATGCGGGGAGCCTCGCCATCTTTAAGGCCCCCACTGGGCACTTGAGGCCCCTGCGGGGGAAGGAGGAAGGGAGAGAGGAAGGAAGCGAGGGAAGAGAAAATGTAATAGTCTCAGTATCCCAGGAACACACTCTGGGAAATGTTACCTTAGACAAACTGGTTCCAGACTCCTTAAAATGCTCAAACAGGCAGCTGGGGAACAGTGGCCCAGACGCCCAGAAAACTAGAGGGGACGGGGACCGTGACCCGCCTATGGGGGTTATCAGCCACCAGTTTCAGGCCTGGCCCCGGGGCTGGAGCCGACTGGGCTGGGGCTCCCAGGCACTGGGAGTTGGGGGTCCACTCACCCCGCCTCCGGACCCTAGATTGCTTCTTCCAGCTGGGCAACCTGGCCTTTGCCGAGGCGGACTACCAGCAGGCGCTGGCGCTGGAGCCCGCAGGGACGAGGGCGCCCACACGCGCATGGGCCTGCTGCAGGAGAAGATGGGCTTCTGCGAGCAGAAGCGCAGGTGCGTGGGCTCCAGCCCCCACGGTGGGCGGGGCAGGCCCCGAGGGCGGGGCGGGCAGGAAGCCAACTGCTAGGATCCCTGGGTCAATCAAGTTGCTTCTCTCCCCCCCGGGCATGGGCGCGGTCGTTCTCCCCTGTAATCCCCACATTTGTGAGGCCGAGGCCGAGGCAGGTGGATTGCCCGAGGTCGGAGTTTGAGACCAATCTGGCCAATATGGTGAAACCCCATCTCTATTAAAAATACAAAAAAATTAGCTGGGTGTCCCCCCCCCCCCCCCTCCAAAAAAAACTCCTCTCCCAGTTATGCTTCCTTTTTTTTTTTTTTTTTGAGACGGAGTCTTGCTCTGTCGCCCGAGCTGGAGTGCAGTGGCCGGATCTCAGCTCACTGCAAGCTCCGTCTCCCCGATTTACGCCATTCTCCTGCCTCAGCCTCCGGAGTAGCTGGGACTACAGGCGCCCGCCACCTCGCCCGGCTAGTTTTTTGTATTTTTAGTAGAGACGGGGTTTCACCGTGTTAGCCAGGATGGTCTTGATCTCCTGACCTCGTGATCCGCCCGTCTCGGCCTCCCAAAGTGCTGGGATTACAGGCTTGAGCCACCGCGCCGGCCTGCTTCCTTTTTCTTTTTTAAACGGAGTCTCGCTCTGTCGCCCAGGCTGGAGTGCAATTGCACAATCTCAGCTCACTCAGCAACCTCAACCTCCTGGGTTCAAGCAATTCTCCTGCCTCAGCTTCCCAAGTAGCTCGGATTACAGACGCCTGCCACCACACCCAGCTAATTTTTGTATTTTTAGTAGAGATGGGGTTTCACCATACTGGCCAGGCTGGTCTCAAACTCCCCACCTTAGGCGATCTGCCTCCCAAAGTGCTGGGATTACAGGCGTGAGCCACCGTGCCCTCCCTATGCTGGTTTTCTTTGTGATATTTTTACTACTCAATAACTTGGAACTTAATCATGGGCAAATTAATATTTTCATTTTAGCTGATGGGTTTATGCCATTCTCAGAAAGGCCTTCCCTACCCCAAGATCATAAAAATATTCGTTGATGGTGGAGTTTCACACTGGCATCTAAGTGTTGGCTCCATCAGGGACGTCACTGGTGGAGAGAGAGGAGAGGGACATGGTAGGGGGAGCAGACCCAGCCTGGTTTCCGTCTAACTCCTCAGTGGGGCCCAGAAGCCACCCTTTTCCCCACAGATGGCCGAGCTCATGGCAGCTTGGAATCCACTGTGTCCTGCAGGCAGTTCCAGAAGGCAGAGGACCACTTCTCCACGGCCATCCGGCATAACCCCCAGAAGGCCCAGTACTACCTGTACCGGGCCAAGAGCCGGCAGCTGCTGCAGAACATTTTTGGGGCACGCCAGGATGTGGCCACTGTCCTGCTCCTCAACCCCAAGCAACCAAAGGTAGGTTCCTGCCACGTCAGGAGTGTAGGCTCCGGAGTCATGCCTGGTGCATAAAGATACTCCTCGGCCCCTAAAGAAATCTGGTTTGATAACAATCATAAGGCCAGGCATGGTGGCTCACACCTGTAATCCCAGCACTTTGGGAGCCCAAGGCAGGTGGATCACCTGAGGTCAAGAGTTTGAGACCCACCCAGCCACCATGGTGAAACCCCATCTCTACTAAAAATACAAAAATTAGCCAGGCGTGGTGGTGCACGTTTTGTAATTACAGCTAGCTCTAGGAGGCTGAGTCATGAGAATCGCTTCAACCCGGGAGGCAGAAGTTGCAGGGAGGCAGAGGTAGCAGTGAGCCAAGATTGTGCCACAGCACTTCAGCCTGGGTGATAGAGTGAGACTCTGTCTCAAAAAACAAAACAAAACAAACAAGCAAACAAAAAACACTGCAAAACACTTCCTTCTTCAGTCTTGGGAAGGGCCAAATCTGGCTGTGTGGGATCAGGGCAGCATCATGCTGTGTGCCCGCTGCTCTGGCCCCTCACCTGGCTCTGGTCTGTCACCCCCTTTCATGGCAGCTGTCCCTGCTGATGACCAACCTCTTCCCGGGCATGTCTGTGGAGGAGGTGCTTAGCACCCAGATAGCCCACCTGGCCAGGCTGCAGCTGGAACGGATGGTGGAGGGCAGCCTGCAGGCCGGCGGCCCACAAGGCATTGTGGGGTAAGCCCTGGAGCAGGGGGCACAGGCCAGGGCTGGGGAATGGCTGCAGCTCTAGGCACCTCTGGCTCCAGCTGCATGCCAGGGCCATTGTCTAGTCCTTGGAGAGATCAGCATGGGCCAGGGAGACCGACAATGCCCGGGGGGCATTGTTTGGCAGGATGCTTAAGCAGTGGGAGTTGGAGCACCAGAAGGCCTTGGCCCTGCAGCGCTCATGGAAGCAGGGGGAGCCTTTGATTGAGACCTCCGAGAAGCTGCAGGCCACCCCTGAGATTCCGCAGGTAGAACCAGGAAGCTCAGAGGGAGAGGCTGAGGCCCCCAAGGAGGAGGAAGAGAAGGAGAAGGAGAAAAAAAGGTAAGTGGAGCACACGCCAGGGCCCGAAGCCCTTGGGGTCTGGGGCAGAGCGTACCCCAGTCCAGGGCTGGAGGATGCAGGCCAGTGGAGTCTGGCTTCCAGGCCTGGCTCTGCACTCCCTCAGTTGTGTGATGGGCTGGGGACATCTTGCTATGAGATGGGGATGGTACAAGCAAGGGGTGCTCCTGAGGGAGGGTGTGTGGGGATGTGGGCCCTCACAGAGAGGAGTCACACCCCTGCTCATGGTCACTGTCACGAATTCTACTGTATGCACTAGCCACTTGCCACTTGTGCCAGAATTTTTTGTTTTTGAGACAGAGTCTTGCTGTGTCACCCAGGCTGGAGTAGAGTGGCATGATCTCGGCTCACTGCAACCTCCGCCTCCTGGGTTCAAGCAATTCTCATGCCTTAGCCTCCCAGGTAGCTGGGATTACAGGTGCATGCCACCACACCTGGCTAGTTTTTTGTATTTTTAGTATTTTTATCGGACTTAAGCGATCTGCACGCCTGGGTCTTCCAAAGTGCTGGGATTACAGGCATGAGCCACTGCGCCCGGCCCCCGGAATTTTCTTAATTCTTAAATTTGTTTCTGAAAACCTCTTATTGAATGTAACATAAATATAGGAAAGTGCACAAATCATAAGTGCCAGTTTGATGAATTTTCACAACTGCATGACACCCATGATATCATTATCCAGATCGAGAAAGAACACTTTCCCAGCTCCCAGAAGCCCACTGGGGCCCCCTTCGAGGCCCCTCCCATAGCCCACCCTACCTACAAGGCTGTCCTGAT
The DNA here is from genome assembly GCF_007565055.1 of Rhinopithecus roxellana. Taxonomy (NCBI): domain Eukaryota; kingdom Metazoa; phylum Chordata; class Mammalia; order Primates; family Cercopithecidae; genus Rhinopithecus; species Rhinopithecus roxellana. The sequence goes on from NW_022142524.1 coordinate 14,156, forward strand.
TCCTAACGCCAAACGTGAGCTTTTGTCTTTCCTTCACATGATTGGACAGCATGATGAGCGTCACTCACGCTGCAGCAGGTAGCAGCAGCCTGCTCCCTGTCACTGGTGCTGCAGAATATTCCGTCCTGTGTTTCTCTGTTCTACTGCTGGTAGACATCAAGTACACTAATGTTCAAAGGAAACTTTACACAATTGAAGTATAGGCATACCAGCATCCCTTGCCATCAATAGAAAATGTGGCCGGGCGCGGTGGCTCATGCCTGTAATCCCAGCACTTTGGGCGGCCAAGATGAGCAGATCACTTGAGCCCAGGAGTTCAAGACTAGCCTGGGCAACATGGCAAAACCCTGTCTCTACAAAAAAATACAAAAATTAGCCAGGCATGGTGATGTGTGCCTATAGTCCCAGCTACTTGGAAGGCTGAGGCAAGAGGATCCCTTGAGCCCCTGAGTCACTTGAGGCTGCGGTGAGCCGTAATCATAGTACTGCATTCCAGCCTAGGTGAGAGAGCAAGACCCTGTCTAAAGAAGAAAAGAAAAGAGGAAAGTGGCCGGGCGCGGTGGCTCAAGCCTGTAATCCCAGCACTTTGGGAGGCCGAGGCGGGCGGATCACAAGGTCAGGAGATTGAGACCATCCTGGCTAACACGGTGAAACCCCGTCTCTACTAAAAAATACAAAAAAAAAAAAAAAACTAGCCGGGCGAGGTGGCGGGCACCTGTAGTCCCAGCTACTCGGGAGGCTGAGGCAGGAGAATGGCGTGAACCCGGGAGGCGGAGCTTGCAGTGAGCTGAGATCTGGCCAGTGCACTCCAGCTTGGGTGACAGAGCGAGACTCCGTCTCAAAAAAAAAAAAAAAAGAAAAAAAGAAAAGAGGAAAGAAAATGCTAGCTCTTCAGTTTTCTCTCTTTTTTTTTTTTTTGGAGACGGAGTTTCACTCTGTCTCACAGGCTGGAGTGCAGTGGTGCGATCTTGGCTCACTGCAAGCTCCACCTCCCAGGTTCACACCATTCTCCTGCCCAGGCCTCCCAAGTAGCTGGGACTACAGGCACCCGCCACCACACCCAGCTAATTTTTTGTATTTTTAGTAGAGACAGGGTTGCACAGCATTAGCCAGATGGTCTTGATCTCCTGACCTCATGATCCACCCGCCTCGGCCTCCCAAAGTGCTGGGATTACAGGCGTGAGCCACCGCGCCCAGCAGCTCTTCAGTTTTCTAGCTCATGTTAGAATGAATATTAGAGTACACACCTTCCCTCTGTGTGCCCCCGAAATCAGAGGCTCCCTCCCCCAGGGAGATGTTGGGCTGAAGTGGATGGAACCCAGAGCACAACTCCCAGCTGGCGCCTGGAGCACTATGGTGCACCTCGCTGTCTGCAGTTGTGAACGTGGGCAGAGACCTGCAGCCTAGGTAGGGTCTGGCTGTGGTGGCCAGCAGACCTGGATTCAAACTCGGCCTCTCTGCTTCTTGGCTGAGTGGCCCTGGGCAGGTTGCTTATGGGCTCTGAGCCTTAGTTTCCTGGTCGGTGAAATGGTCATTAGCAGCTCTCTCCATCCCTCCGTCCCCACTTGTATTGGGAGAATGGAAGGGGGTAAAGCCTAGAGAAGCTCCTCAAGTCCTCCATAAGCATTCCCCAGGGCACAGCCCTTTATAATGTACAGAAGCCTGTCCCACGCCTGAACTCATTTTCATTTTGCAGTTGAAAAAGCCAAGGTGCTAGGCAGCCCCTTCAACACAACTGTCCTCATGGCACCATATGCCTGTCCAGCCTGGCCGCCCCGTTCCTGCCAGGCTTAGCCTCTGTGTGTCCCCACCCCACCCTAACCTGGCACCTTCAAGGACCTCTGAGCTCAGGAGAATGACCACCGAGCGGCCCAGGGCTGCTGGCCTTCTAGAGGCGCAGCTGCGTGGGCCTCCTACCATCTGAACTACAAAGCCTGTTTCTTGCCATAGGAGAAGAAACCAAAGCTCACACCTAGCAAGGTGGCATCCCTGTCTGACAGCTACCTCGACCAGACCTCTTTAGCTTCCAGCATGAGCTGTAAGTCCCTGGGGCTCCCGCCAGGCCTCAGGAAACTAAGGCAGCAGGGTGGTCAAAGGTCAGGAGTCGAAGACCGCTGGCCTAGGTGTGAGTTTAGCTCTGCTGCTGACAGCTGGGTGGCCTGGGGCGAGTGGCTCTAGAGCGGGAGTAACACTCTTGCTGGGCCTGCCGAGGACTCAGCGGGCAGTGCCCAACATGGGCAGAGAGGCCGAGGCTTGCTCCAGGCACTTCATGGTAGCTGCTACTCTGCTCTCATCCCCTCCCAGCCCTGTCCCAGAAAAAAACCCACAAACCTTGTGCATGGCCAGGGGGCTTTTAGCCCCAGTTCCGTGGGGCCCCAGCCTGGAGGAGACAGAAATGAAGAACGGGGAGGCTGCTCCTCAGAGACCCCAGGGTGGGTGTGCGCAGTCCTCTGTGGGGAGGGGAGTGGCAGGGCCCAGGCTCCTTCTTCATTTCGTGCATCCAGCAAACCCACCGAGTGCCCTGGGCCAGGCCTGTGCTCAACACTGGGCACAGGGATGACTGGCATAGTCCTTGCCCTGGGACATGAGCTCTAAGCTCCAACAGGAAGAAGGCTCCCAGGTGACCCGACAGCCAGGAGACAGGGCAGACACAGTGCAGGGGAAGCTGCGGCTGTGGGTGCATTTAGCGCCTTTTAGTGGGGACAAGGATGGAAGGGCAGGAGGGTGCCAGGCAGAGGGATGCAGGGGCCCTGCTGGGGCTGTCTGCTGCAACAGGAGCAGAGGGCAGGGGCAGCCACAGAGCAGAGGCCTGGGACTGGGAGAAGGGGGCTCTTAGGCATCTCCCCCCATGTCACAGCCCCACCCCTCGGGATCTGGGGCGCTGGGGGGCTGGGCGGGGGTGATCTGCAGGTAATGCGAAGCCTCAGGGCCACAGGCCAGTGTGAAATTGGGAAGCCCCTTTTCCAGGGCAGGTGCGGCAGGCCTGATGGGTGCTCTTGGCACACCCTTCCCAGTCAGGACCACATGCACCTCAGAGACTGAGACGTCGGCTATCTGCCAGGAATACAGGAGCACCTCAGCCACCGCCATGACATTCTCTGACTCGTCACTGCTGAAGACGCAATCCTCAGACTCTGGGAACAACAGGGAGGCATTGAGCCACGGTTCCAGAAAAATCAAGGACATCCAGGGCCAGAGGCAGAGCCTTAGCAAGACCCAGGCCACCCAGAGCCAGAGGCAGACCTTCAGCAAGACCACGGCCACCGTACACAGGAGGAACTCCAGCAAGACCAAGGCCACCCAGGGCCAAGGGCGGCGCTCCAGCAAGACCGAGGCCACTCAGGGCAAGAGGCAGAGCTCCAGCGAGATCGAGACCACCCAGGGCCCAAGGCAGGAGCCCAGCAAGACCAAGACCACCCGGAGCCCAAGGCAGAGGCCCAGAAAGATCAAGGCTGTTTGTGGCCGGAGCTGGAGACCCAGCAAGGTTGATGCCACCCAGGGCCGAAGCAGGGGACTGCTCCGAAGTTCCACCAAGACTGAGGCTTTCTATGACTCAAACTGGAGCCTCAGCAAGACTGAGGATGTTCAAGGCCAGGGCCAGAGAACCAGCAAGGCTGAGGCTGCCCAGGGCAAGAGCCGGGGCATGAACTCAACTTCCAGCAAGGCTGAGTCCACCTGGGGACCCAGCCCGAGTCTCAGCAAAACGGAGGTTGGA
>NW_022142525.1:0-15416 GCF_007565055.1 Rhinopithecus roxellana
ATTCAGTTCTATTCCTTCTCTCTATTGTCCAGGTCACTGCCTTAGGCCTGTTCACAGGACAATTGCAGGAGTCTCAATTCTGGTTTTCTTACTTCCAGTCTCAGACCCTCGCACCATCACACACCAGTCACTTCTGGCTTCACAGTTCTGCACGTCACACGACCTTATAAGGTACCATTAGAGTGAACCACACTTCACTTCTTACAATGACATAGATGGCTTTTTAAAATATGGGACACTTAAGCCTCTTTAGAACAATCCCTTTATTCGAATGTGTCTGGCATTAGACTCCTGGATGAGCCATCATTCGCTGTCTGGTCTCTACGTGGCTCATTCACTCAACCTGTAGCCATTCCTATGCTAAAGACAGAGGACACAGAGATGGTGACAACACTGCTTCTGTTCTCACACAGCTCACGACCTACATAGAACAACCCATGGGTATACAGGTTCAGGACGACAGCACAAGTCTCCAACCCAGGTTGTAGGTAGGAGACTTCCTGGATGAAGGGCCATCTGAGTAGAGTTTTGTAGAACAAGCAGGGGTGAAGGGTGTTCTGGGGGAAAATAAATCAGCAGAATGTAAGGTACAGACTAAGAGAACTTAGCTCATTCCTGGAGTTGTAAATGCTTCCCTCAGTGTTTCTGCTACATAGGGAGCCAGAGGAAAGGGTAGTTGGGGGCAGACAGAATATCCTGGGCCAGGTCAAATTTGCTCTTTATCCTAAGAACAGGAAAAATACAATACAGTGGTTGGTTGGTTGGTTGGTTGGTTGGTTTTTAATCAGAGAAAGGTCCTGATCAGATTCAGTGAACAGAGACACATTTTCTCTAGGGTTGAGTGGGAGGAGTGAGGAGATGGGAGTTCTGGTTTCTGTTAAGTTACCTTTTATTTTCACTACACATGTTAAAGGGAAGTTGTGCCAGCCTGCCACAGTGAAAAGAGGAATGTGGGGACGAGTTTCGTGTTTACAGGAGATTTTTTGGAAGATTTGCCCAGCTTGGTGGGATGTAACCACCTCCTCCTCTCCCCACGAAATCTTCTGTAAATGTTATATTGTTCATCAAGGCTTTCAGAGTAGGATCATGTTTGAGAAGCAGATGTGACCATATACAAAGATGAGTCTATTATGGGGGTAGGGCTTGATCAAGGATGATTCAAAGAAGATCAGCTATTTTCAGATTATATAAAGATCACTCAAGTGAGGAGGATCCTGGAGAATGGATTTAGAGTAGAAAAGGGTCTGAGACTGGACATAAGAAAACCAGAATGGAGACTCCTGCAATTGTCCTGTGAATAGGCCTAATGCAGTGACCCAGACAATAGAGAGAAGGAACAGAACTGAATGATATCCAGGAAGCAGAATCAACAGAAGCTTATTGCTAGCCGGATGCAAGAGTTAACAGAGAGGAAGGAATCAAGGATGTATACAGGTCCCTGGCTTAGGGAACCCAGAAGACGGTGTCACCCTCTCCCAGAAAAATGGGGCAGTTCCAGGGATAGTCCTGTTTGGGATATGATGATTTTGGGATATCATATGAGACATTCAAGTGAGCATGTGCAGTAAGCAGTTGGATATATGGGACTGTGCTAGAGATACCTACTACCATTTCTTACCTGGATTATTGTACTAGCCTCCTAATGGGTCTGCTGCTTCTACCTCTGACTATCCCCTGCTACCTGAATTCTCAGTGGATCAGCCAGTGCGAGCAGTAAAGACAAATCAGAATATCACACTTGTCTGCACAAAACCTTCTGAGGGCTCCCATCCCACTGAATTATGACTGCGGGCCCCCAACCTTTATGATCTCCCTCCTCTTCTCCAACCCAGCCACTGTGGCCTCCTCACTGTTCCTTCTTTGGGCTTTTGCAGACAAGCAGGGAGTTCATGGAATCTGTTCTGGAGGCCTCTATTTCCCTGAAAGGTAGGAGGTGAGGTCATCTCTGAGTGTATCTTGGGAGATGGCAGGAGAATGCTCATGAGAAAGGCAGTAAAGTTGGAGGTCTAGAAAACTGCTGCTGGGAATGGAAGAGGCAGCTGGCAGGATCCACCTGAGCTTCTACTAAGTGGCAAATGTATAGAACACAGTAAATATATTGTCTCCTTTCAGAGAAAATCATCAGCGCAAATAACATGGGCTGCCTTCATGCTCTATAAATCATATTATCCTAAAGGATGAAAAATTACCCACTGCCCACAAGTAGTGAAAGCAAAGCAAAAAAAAAAAAGGACATAAACTTTAGCATGAGACAAGCTGACTTCAAAAGCTTGTGATATACATATTCTAGGCAACCTTAAGACCCAATAAACCAAATTTTGATCTGGGATTAAGCCCATGCCTGTCTTGAAATAATAACTTGCATTTATATTAATATAACAAGTATTATGCATATGTTTTATATTTATACAATAATTTTACAATTTTAAAGTTTAATTTTTACAACAACCCTGAAAGACAGCAAACAGGTATTAATACCCTTCTTTTGGGGATTGGGAAACTCAGGCCTAAAGCAGTTGAGTTGCTCAAGCTCAGTGGGAGGAGGCCAGAACACAGGCGTCAGCCTATTTGGCCACCACTTTCTACTCACACACTGATTGCTTTCTCAGCCTGATCTTGAGGTTCTTTATTTTTCTTCCTCTTCTTCCTCCTCCTCCTCCTCTTCTCTTCTTCTTCTTCTTCTCTTCTTCTTCTTCTTCTTCTTCTTCTTCTTCTTTCTTCTTCTTCTTCTTCTCTTCTTCTTCTTCTTCTTTTGTAAATGAAGAGTTCCTGCCAAAGAGGATGAGACAGACTGGCATAAGGAAGGACCTGACATGGGGCAATAGTGAGGCAGGAGGTGAGATAGGAATGGTGACGTGTGAGGTTGGGATTGCTGCCCACTGACTGCACAGGGTGAGGCACATGAGAGATACCCAGTGACCCCTTGTTCAGGGCTTACTTAAGGTATCTGATCCCCACCTGAAGCCACCATGTCAACTTCCAGCTCAGGCCTGAGGCTTAGCCACACAGGGACTCTCCTAATGCATCTCCGACTTCTCATAAGCCCTCACAGATGTAGCGATGATGAAATCTTAACACATTTGTTCCCTAGCACTGAAATGTGTTTATGCTCCTGAATTTAAGGTTTGTAATGGGTTTTGCTCACGGGAATGATTATTTTAGTGCTGACTTTTAAAAAGGCAATTGATAACAAGTTTACACAGCCAAAAGAGCTCTGGCAATTATCTGCAAATTCAGACTCCGTGAAGAGCCAAACTAGATCATTTAAGACGCCCTGAATCCATTCCGGGGCCAAGATTATCCAAATTGACAAGCTAAAAATGAGATAATTTATGCTGAAATGGGGTTTATGAAATCAAGATGCTACTCTGGATGGCTGCTGCTGGGAGCTGCCACAATCCCTTCTTCCCTTATTTTTCTCCTTCATGAACTCCTTCTCTCCTCTATTCACTTCCCAAGTTAAGACGGCAGGAAAGCAGGGTAAGGTTTAAAATGTTCTTTGCCTGAAAACTTCCTGTGATAGTTTTAAAGTTTTTCATGTGAAGCTTTGAACAATATGTACAGAATACAAAGGTCTCTAATGTCAGGGTGTGGGGGACAGAGGCTTGGTGGTGGTGGTGGTGGTTGTTTTTAATTTCAGCTCTGGGCTGGGCCTGGGTTGTGCAGCATTCGTACCAATGAGAAAGAAAGAAGTCCTGAAATAGCCCATCTCTGCAAAGTTCTTCACCTGAACCCCCAAATATTCTTCCAGGTGGTCTTGGCCTTAGATCTTGACACCGAGGCTTCATAAACAGCAGAAGAGGCTGGGTCACCAGAGGACCCTGGCTTGCTCCAAATCTTCTCTCCTGGATGCTCTCTGGGCTCAGAGCACTGGGTCAGTCTGTGAAACTGAGGCCTACCTTGATGCCAGCCACTAGGGTCCTCACCCCCACAACCTGGACAGAAACAAACTGCAGCAACCTAGGAGAAAATGAGCCAGAATATTACACATATTTGACTCTGGTCAAACATGGTGGATTAACCACCCACATTGATCTCCTCCCTCCCCCAACCTCATCTAAATGACAGTAAAGGAAAAAAAAAAATCCACCAACAAAGACCAGAAGAACAGGAAGGTAAAAGAAGGCAGAAAACAGTGTCAACAAGTTTCAGAGGATAGAAAGCAGATGAATGAGTGGTAATTGCCCTAGGAGAGAAGAAAAAGTAAAAGCTTTCTGCCTGCAGGGGAGCTACACCAATGAGAAGCAAACCATTTGTCCTGCAGTTAGATGAAGGTACATAGACCTTGGAAGTACCCAATACTTTGGAAGCAGGGCTGAGATGTGGGGCTGAAAATTGTGGGAGTTGTCAAAGATCTATATAAGGAGCGGCTGAACCCTCCAGGCCCCCGTGCCCACCCCAAGCAGCCAAACAACTGTCCCCATCCCCTTACCTCTGCAGAAAACAGAAGATTGATTCTCTGGAGAAGATAAGCAGAGAGTCTTCAGCTCAGAGGGCAGGGAATGGGTGTGAAGCTGAAAACAGGGTATTAATGGAGGCCTATATACTGAACTATGGGGCACCCCTACCCTTCCCTTACCTCATTCTGAGGAAAAGGCAGCCAAAAATACACATGTCCTGGCAAAGAATAGGAAGATCATTCTCTAGGGGAAATTAATCCCAGAAAAAGAGCTCCACTAACTAATGTTTGGAGACTCTCCCACAAGGTGGTTGCCTGCTCTTCTGATTCAACCACAGTAAGGACAACCAATGGGGAAGCCTTACCCCTACCCCCGCAGGGCTTCTAATTGACCTTAGTTCTTTGTTCCAACCCAAAACAGAAACACCAAGAAAACAAAAAAGAAAAGAGGGGGAAAACTCAAGAAAAAACAAAACAAAAGCACTGGTACAGAAGAAAACAATCTCAGGGATATAGAAGTTGGGTGAGAGGGTAGGAGGGTAAAAGTGGGGGTGAGGAAAGAGAAATTACCAAATGGGTTCAATGTACCCTATTTGGGTGGTGGTTACACTAAAAGCCCAGATTTCACCGCTACACAATATATCCATATAACAAAACTGCACTTGCACTTCCTAAATTTATATCAAAAAAAAGAGGGATGGAAGTTATTATCTATAATAAAGTTATCCAATGGAAAAGGAACAAAGAACTAGAAAGACTTTGGGGGAAAAAAGCACAGAAAATATATAATAACAAAAATATATGATAGCAAAATTAATATATGTAAAGTCAAGAAACTCTCCCAGAAAACAGAGCAAAAAATAAAGAACAGTACGAGAAAATGACTAAGAAAATTAGAGAATTAATCTAGGATATCCAGACAGAGCAAAATGAAAATAGAAGATATTCTCAGAAAAACTATATAAAAATTTGAGTTTCTAGATTACAAAGGTCCACTAACCAGCACAATTCAAGAATGAAAAGCACGTATCATCATGTTTTAGAATTTGGGGTTAAATAGAACATCCTAAAATATTCCAGGGAAATTAAAAAACCGTATCACACTGAAAGAAATAAAAATCCAAACAACATTCTAGTTTCCAACAACAAACCTGAATGCTAGAGAAAAGTGGGCAATGCTTTCAAACATCTGAGGGAAAAGGTTTTCAACCTAGAATTCTATAAATAACCAAACAATCAATCGTGCATGTTTGTGCGTGAACTAATCATAAGGGTAAAATAAATATATCAAACAGAGTCCAAAATTGTTTCTATTTACACCTCCCTCCTGCAACTTAAGAAACTTATAGAGGACATGTTTTGGCTACATGCAGGAGTCAACCAAAACATAAAAACAAAAAAGAAAGATATGGGGATCTAGGGAAGAGGGGACTCAGCTCAGAAGTAAAGGAAAAGGAAATTCCAGAATAATCTCCTTCAGCAGGCTTGGAGCAATTAATCCTGAGACAGCACAATAGAGGACTGAGGAATTGCTAGATACCTACTGTGTTTGAAAAGGTTAGATACAGTTATTAAGAAAAACAAAATGTTGCAGGAGAAAACAAATGTAGTAATGGTACCCACACCCTACTGTGCTCAGCTGTGAACAATATCTGCAGATGTGATATAACTATTTTGGAAGGGTGAGGGGTAGTGACATAGGGAGCAAGTGAAGAAAGCTAAGTCTAACTATCACAGCAGAAGTGAGTGGATACTATGTGAAATGGATCAATGAAAAAAGAAGAGAATAACCATGGTGCTTACATGTGCAGAGGAAAATACAGAAGAAACATCTTCAAGGGTAAAGGAGCTGGGGGATATTTTTTCAATAGTTAGTAATATTTAACTATATTACATTGATAAGAATACATTTTTGTTAATCTTTAAGTAAATTCAATCAGTTCATTTTCCACTTGAGTAAGAATGGATTCAGTCTTCGTTTTATTCCATTATGACCTCTGAAAATCACAAAGGAGGTGGCACCTCTCTCTCTTTTCCACAACTTTCTGATATATTTTTCCATAGGATTCTCCATCAATTTCTAGGAAAAAGCTTTTTTTATTTTGATTTTTTGGCTTTTTCTTCAATAACAAGAGGAAAAGGAATATTGGTTGAAAATAAGTGAGGCCTAAAGCCAAAGCGATATTTCAAGCCCCTGCCCTACTTGGCTACCTAATTGTACAGAAAACAAAATCAAAAGGAAGCTGGTCTCCAACTGCATTTCAAAAGCAGACTAGATTGCTGGATATACAATGCATGATTGCCTGTGTGCATGAGACTGAATTGGGTGCTGGCGGCATGGGAAGAAAGAAGTTACAGAATCAGATTTCACCTCCTCCCTCATATCTTTCCCGTTTGTCGGAAACACCAACAGGAAAATGGCCCTAGAAGAACTATCCTTCCTGGCTCTGGTGATGCCCAGTGCAGCTGAACCCTTGCATTCATTGATGAAATTCATTGGACTGAAACTCTCCAGTCTCCAGAAGACCAGAGAGACACAGTCTAAAAAGGTGAATACAAAAGGAATTCTGTAATGAATCTGGGTAAGAAACCCATATGGGGGCCAAACTTATGCTAAGGGAAAGATAGGCAGAAGAACATTCTACAGAACCAGTAAGCAGTATCCCCAACAGTCCTGAGTGGAAGTGAGCCACAAAGTTAGAGCAAATGAAACACTTTCAGAATAAGCAATGAATGAAGTTGGGCAGCATTTGGGTAGTGAGGAGGCCAGCAAGGGCTCTGCCCAGCCCTGATGGTGACAGAAATGGGCTAGAACTCCAGCCCTCCTACCAACAGTCCCTATTAAGGAGGCATTAGATTTGTTCCCTTTTTCTCATTTGCTCAGTCATGGAAACTCTGACCTCAAGTCTTTGTTCTCTGCTTTTTTGGCGGAGGGAGAGGTAAGTTGATTCATATAGCTAAAGAAATAAAAGTGAAAGCATAAAAACTGAAGGAAATAAAAATAAAAATAAATTATAAGGAGTACCCATTAAAGACCTTTCGAAAGGATAAAACGATTTCAATTTTACTGTCTCACTCACTTCTCCCCACTTCCTTCTCAGATATACCTGCATATCTATGTATTTATACAGTTTTTTCATTATTTAGTTAATATGAATTACAGGCCTTGCTTCCTCCCTTCTAAATCCAAAATGAAGAAGCTTTCTCTTTTCTCTCGCTCCTTTTTTTTCTTTGCTCCCCCTCACCAACACGATTTACATTCTCAATGTAATGTATTAAAAAGTTGACAGGGACGAAAGGATTCACACGATGTCTGCTAAGAAACCCAATTTCCATGATGAATTGCCCGAAGCCCCTGAATCACAAACCATTTTTTCCGCTGCTCAGAAGTTGGGTTTTTTTTTTTTTTTTTAAATCTTCTTAAAGCCTCTCTCCTAATCTTCAGCTAGAAGAGATGGGTAAAAGGATTTTTTTTCTAAACTAAGGAAAGTATTAGCATCTTGGTTGTTGTGCATCAAATTTGAAAATGCAAGGTTAGTAATATTTCAAATCAGCCATGGTCCAAACCTCTTGATAAGTGAGTGTGCTGTTTTATGTTCATTCTCCCTCTCTCTCTCCTTTCCTACCCCCTCTCTTTCTCCTTTTTCTCCCCTACATGTCCCCCCATAAGGTTTATAGTCAGTAATAAGTAGGAGCTTCCAGAAAAAAGAAAAATTTAGAATGATTCTTTATAGATCTATCCCCTTTTGGAAGGTTATAGAATTCCAAATAAAATATCCACTTTTCTGTACTTGACTGGATCAACCATATCTGGGTGAAGAATTTAGCAGCAAAACCCTAACCCAATGCGTGAGATACACTGTCAGCTCAGCAAGCAGTGACTCTGATGAGAACTGCATTTGCATCGTATTGTGCATATTCTCCTAAGACATTAGGTTTCATTTTCCCAGAAGTGTTCACCCTGGGCTGCTCACTATGAGAGGGGTGAAGATCGACATAGCATTCATCAGAGCTCTTGTCAAGATTTTTGGACTTTGAAGAAAACCCACTCTTTCCCAAATATTCTGGAAATTTGGAGCTTTCCTATCTGAGATTTCAACTTCACATTTTTTCTACATGCTATAAAGAGGTCAATTGGAGGCCTCTTCCACACAGGACAGAACTGGTCTTTGCCTGCTGCCCAAGCACTCTGGCTTTTCCTAGGACCCACTCCCCTAGAAAACTTACCCTAATAAAACTTTTTTTAAAAATTAAATATTTTATTTTCAGACAATGTCTCACTCTGTCACCCAGTATAGAGTGCAGTGGCATGATCTCAACTCACTGCAACCTCCACCTCCGGGCTCAAGTGATTCTCCCGTCTCAGCCTCCTGAGTAGGTGGGATTACAAGCGTGCACCACCACGTTTGGATAATTTTTGCGTTTTTAGTAGAAACGGGGTTTCACTACATTGGCCAGGATGGTCTCAAACTCCTGACCTCAAGTGATCCACCCACCTAGGCCACCCAAAGTGCTGGGATTATAGGCATGAGCCACCAAGCCCAGCCAATAATTTTTTTAAGAACATATTCAACATTAGACAGGAGAGAGTGGAACTCTGATATTGTCTACAAGTTGCTAAAACATTTGTTGAGATACAGAAAGCTGGTGGGCAGCACAGAAACAGACAATAAGGAGTCTATATGCTAGAGTTTAAGTCTGAAATCACAAGCCCCAAATTTGACTCAAAATTTATGAATTAGCTGTCAGGAAAAACTTCCAGCGCAGATATTCAGAAAAGTTTCATAATTTAAGAGAGGCCATGATCTTGGCCCTACAGTGTTAAGAGTATTTATTTTGCAGGAAGAAACTGAGAGCATTAGAGGGAAACAGCCTGACCCCAGCTGCGTAACTAGTAAGTGACAGAACGAGGACCTGGTTAGAACTGGTTATTGGTTCTTATATTGCCAGTTATGTTACTGCTTGATATTATATAGATAATGCATCTGGGTGACTGAGTGAGGGCTTTACAATCATGCAGTTTCCCCCAAGGGTTATTTCTCCTGAACATGTTCTGTATCTTCCTAACCAAAGAGAAGCAACATAGCAGGGTATAGTTAGAAAGAGACGGGCACTCTCATTATCTTTCCAGACTGACTTTGACAAGAGAACTTAATGGGTCACATTACTGAAAAGTCTTCATTACTGAAAAGTTTGGCTTGATTTAGGGCTAAGAGGATATCATAGAGACTGACTGACTCCCCTTTGCTCAAGGAGGGAGAAAGGTAAGCTTGGCTTAAGTGTGGACAGCATATCAATTAAAGGAAAAGTAGTGGGCTTATCACTCATATATGTCTCCCCAAACAACACTTCCAGAGACATTATTCTCACACTACCTGTGTCTATCCCTTAGCATACCCTGATTTTAAAATGGACAAAAGACCTGAACAGACATTTCACCAAAGAAAATTTATAAATGGCAAATTAGCATATGAAAAGATGCTCCACATCACATGTCATTTAATAAATGCAAATTAAAACAAAGAGATACTGCTACACATCTATAAGCATGGCCAAAATCCAAAAACACTGAAAATACCAAGTGCTAGTGAGGATGCAGAGAAACAGGAGCTTTCATGCTGTATGTACATACAAAACTAAACATACTCTTACCCTATTACCAGTAATTCCACTCCTTAGTATTTAGTCAAAGGAATTAAAAGTAGATGTCCATGCAAAAATCTGCACGTGGATATTTATAGCAGCTTTCTTCATAGTTTTCAAAACATATATGCAATCAAGCCATCTTTCAGTATGTGAGTGGATCAATTGTGGTATATCCGTACAATGAAATATCATTCAGCACTAAAAAGAAATCAGCTTTCAAGCCATGAAAAGACATGGAAGAATCTTAGATGCATATTACAAAGTGAAAGAAGTCAATCAGAAAAGGCTACATACTGTATGATTCCAACTATATGACACTCTGGAAAAGGCAAAACTGTGAAGACAGTAAAAAGATCTTAGTTGCCAAGGAGTAGGGGGAAGGAGGGACGAACAGGCAAAGCACAGAGGATTTTTAGGGCAGTGAAACTATTCTATATGATGCTATAATGATACATACATGCCATTATACATTGGTCAAACTCATGGAATGTACAAAACCAAGAGTGAATGAAATGTAAACTATGGACCTTGTGTGATAATGATGTGTCAGTGTAGGCTCATCGGTTGTCAACAAATGTACCACTGGCTCGGGATGTTGATAATGGGGGAGGCTATGCATGTATGTGGTCAGCAGGTATATGGGATAGCTCTGTACCTCTCTTTCAGTTTTTCCATGAACTCAAAACTGCTCTAAAAAAATAGTCTATTTAAATAGGAATAAATAAATAAATAAATAAATAAAATAAATAAATAAAATTAGCATACAGGACAGTCAAAGCCAATGGAATTGCGTCAAGACCACAGCAAAGACCAAAACAAAACAAAACAAAATTTAAAGAAAAAAAAAACAAGGTAAAATTCAGAGATTGCATGATTACAAGAATAGAAAAGAAGTAAATGGAGGTACATTTGAAGTGGATTCAACCTCAGTGTAATAAAACGGTGGAAACAGTCTGACTATTCTGAAATTAACCTTTCTGTATAAAATAAAAGTAGCTAAGGGTAAAGGATACTAGATAGAAGAAAATAACTGTAGTGGTAAAGAAAAGGAAAGCTCTTACCTCAGATAAATAGATAAATCTGTTCACTGTTCATTAAACAATAAGAAAAGTTCTATCACAGCAAATAAATGGCCATACACAATGTAAGTTTCATGAGAGGAGGGATTGCTTTTTATTTACTGTTGTGTCCCCAGTGCCTAGAATAGTGGATGGCACCCAATAATATTAAATAAATAAATGATTTCATAACTCAGAATGCTAGAGTTGAGGGATAGACACTGGTGGTACACAGAAAATCACAAGTAACCAAAAAATAGTAGGTGGTTACTTAGGGTTTGCTAACGACTATAATAAATGTCCCCAATTTTTAGCAGATTGAACAATGAAGATTTATTTCTTATTCCCATCATAATCTGATGGTCGGGATTGATGAAGACAACTCTACTTCCACACAGTCATTCAGGAAACCAAGCTTCTTTTGTCTGTGAGTTCTGTCACTCACTCCTAGAGCCCCAGAGTCCTTCATCAAATCATCTGTATCCACCTGGTACAACAGAAAAGCAAATACTTGGAGGATCGCTGCTTTAGTTTGTGTTGCTATAAAGAAGTAATTTATAAAGAAAACTGTTTATTTGGCTCATGATTCTGATGTCTGGAAAAGTTTAAGTTTGGGCATCTGTATCCGGCTATGGCCACAGGCTACTTTCACTCGTGGCAGAAGGTGAAAGGGAGCTGGCATGTCCAGAGATCACACAGCAAGAGAGGGAGCAAGAGAGAGGGTGGAGGAGGTGCCAGGATCTTTTTAACAACCAGCTTTCATAGGAAATGACAGAGTAAGAATGCACTCATTAGCATGAGGATATGACCTAAACACCTCCTATTAGGCCTCACCTCCAACGTGGGAGATCGAATTTCAACATGAGATTTGGGGGTGGGGAGTATAAGCATCCAAATTATAGCAATCACATGGAGGCATTTTAGGGGCCAGGTTTAGATTAGGAATCTATCACTTCTACCCACATTCCATTGGCCAGGACTCAGTCAGAGGTCCCAACTAACTGCTAGAGGCACCGGGAAATGTACTCTAGTTGTAGCCAACAACATTAGCAACATGCCAGAGCATCAAAGAGGGATTGCAGATAACATAAATGCTTGTTCTCTGGGTCATCGTTTGGGCAGAGACAGGGGGAGTAAGAGAGAAAGGCCAAAGTCCAGAATTCATCCAGGTATAGAGTGTTATTTGAGACTTTCCTTATATTAACTTGAGATGCCAGAAAGATACACCTTCAAGAAAAGAGAAAAATCAGATCTAGCTAGACCTTCCCACTGGGAATGGTGGAAACAGCTGCCTTGCTAAGCAGATCAAAAATGAAAAAAACTCAAAGAAGCTATCTCTGGTAGGTTTTAGCTGTAGGCAGTTCTTATCTTCAATCAGGTTCTTCAAAAAGCAGACCCTGAGCAAGGATTCGATTCAAGTGATTTGTTAGGAAAGCACTCTCAGGAGAAACTGGTGACTAGGGGAAGCATAATGGAAAAAAGGAAGAAGCCAAGCTAGGGAGAAAATTCAGGTGAATCCCAGCTTCAGCCTGATCCCGCAGGATGCTCTGATGTATAAATTGCATGTCAAGGTTTTCCCACTTCCAGACAAGGGAGCTGGGCTTCTGTACTCCTTCACCAAGCAATCATTGACTACAGGCTTTCCTGAGAGGATATCAACTACTAGGTATTCTAGTACCAAGCAGTCATTGGTTATGGACAGCTCTGAGGGGTTGTGCTCCCAGAAACTTTCAGTTATCTCAATGGGAAAATTAGACCCAACAGTCCAAACACAATCCACTGAAGAATATTATAGGTCCCAGCTATTAGCCGCAAAACAGCAAATCTGGGGCATAAACACACAGAGCCAGCAGGAGGGACTGGAGGGAATTTAAGTGGGGCACTATAGGCCCTCTTGCACATTTATCTATGAACTTATTTTGTGGTGGTTGTAAAGGGTAGGGTATTTAGGCCACTGGCAGAAGCAAGCACAAAGTCTCTCTAAAGGTGAACACATCTATTCTAGCCCTTAATGAACTTCCACAAATTATGTTTGCAAATCAATGGCCAGTTTGCAATCAAAAATTACCAGGCCTATAAGAATACAAGATAATATGAATATATTCAATAACTAAGAGAAACCAGAGACAGCAGACACAGATCCACACAATTCAAATGTTGCAGCTGTCAGACACAATTTTTAAATGATGATGTTTACCATCGCTATTTATCATGTTTACAACGATAAATTGATAAATGGCCCATAAATGACAAACTTGAAAATATCTGCTGGGAACAAAACACTATAAAAACCATTATAACAGATTTACAAACAAACTAAATAGAACTTCTAAAAATAAAATAATCCAAATTTAAAGCTCAGAAAAATGGAAGAAAAAGGGACAGAGGCAATTTGCAAAGAGAGAATGCCTAAGAATTTTTAAAACTGATTGAAGACAAAGATCCACAGATTCAAAGATCCTAGAGAATTCCAAAAAGGATAAATAAAAAGAAATTCACCTTTTATACAAACCATAGAAACTCTTTTTAAAATTATTCTGTAGAGATGGAGTCTTTCTATGTTGCTTAGGCTGGTCTCAAGCTCTTGGCCTCAAGCAATCCTCCCACCTCACGTCTCCAAAGTGCTGAGATTGCAGGCATGAGCCACTATACCCAGCCCAAATCATAGAAACTATTTTTTAAAAAAGATAAAGGGAAAATCATAATTGCAATCTGTGAAAATGGAGAGATTACCTGGAAAGAAGTAGCATTTAGATGGATGACTGACTTCTGAACATCAACAATGGAAGCTAAAAGACAATTGAATATCTTTTTAAAGTGCTGATGGGAAGAAAAAGGTAGAATTCTACATTCAGTAAAAATATCTTTGAAGAGAGAAGATAAAAATATTTCAGAAAAATGCTTTTGAAAAGCTCAGCAGCAGCATACCCTCACCAAAAAAAATTCTGAAGGACATGCTGTAAACAACTGATCCCAGATTGAAGATCTGAGGTATAAGTGTGTATAAAGTGAAAACTGAGTAAAAATATATGGGAATTGAAAATAAACATTGATTGTTTAATGCCTAAGAGTGTTAAAAATTCAAAAGGCATTATTACCAGATAGCAAATATATATAAATAAAAAGTATGATAAATGGAGTTATAATGTTCTAAGGTTATTTGGAAGATAGATAACAGTTATTTCTTAAATTTGTTCTTTTATAATTTAAAGATACATTTTTGTAATTTCCAGAGTAGTTTCTAAAATAACATAAATAGAGCACATAATACACAAAACAAGAGGTGGAACAAATATAGTAAAACTAAACAGGGAAGAACAAGAATAAAATTGATATAGAAAATGTATAGCATAAACATTCCAAATATATCTGAAATTACAATTAATATAAATCAATGCTTCAATTAAGGAAAAAATGAAGTTAGAAAAACATAAAATCCAACTACATACAGTTTTCAAAAGACACATAAAATATAAAGATATAGAAAAGTTGAAAGTAAAAGGTAGCATGAAAATACAAATAAAAAGAAAGATATATTGCTATATTAATATCAGATAAAATAGAATTTGAGGCAAAGATCATTTCTAGAGGTGAGGACTATCACTTCCTAACAATAAAAAGTTTCAATTTATGAAGAAAACAAAATAATTTTTAAATTTATGTGCATTTAATAACATGGCCTAAAATAGATAGTGCAAAATTAACAGAAGATATGGAAAGGCCGGGAATGGTGGCTCGCAACGGTAATCCCAGCACTTTGGGAGATCAAGGTGGGCGTATTATGAGGTTAGGAGATCGAGACCACCCTAGCTAACACGGTGAAACCCCATCTCTACTAAAAATACAAAAAAAAAGTAACTGGGTGTGGTGGCGGGCACCTGTAGTCCTAGTTACTTGGGAGACTGAGGCAGGAGAATGGCATGAACCCAGGAGGCAGAGCTTGCAGTGAGCCAAGATCAAGCCACTGCACTCCAGCCTGGGCAACAGAGTGAGATTCTGTATCAAAAAAAAGAGAGAGAGAGAGAGAGAGAGATGGAAAATAAACATGCACAATTTGTAAGATTTGAGACCTCTATTTCAGTAATTTATAGAAAATGCTGATAAAAACTAGTGAGGATATGGAAGATTCAAAAAACAGTATTGCTATTGTTTGAATGTATGTATCCCTCCAAAATTAACATGTTGGAACTGAAACCCTAAGGTGATGGTGTTAAGAGGTGGAGTATCTGGAAGGTGATTAGGCCATGAGGGTTCTGCCCTCATGGATGGGGTTAGTCCTTTATAAAAAGGGTTGAGGGAGCAAGTTCTTCCTT
>NW_022142526.1:0-28179 GCF_007565055.1 Rhinopithecus roxellana
CTCCTTTCAGTTCTATAAATTTTTGCTGCACATATTTTGCAGCTCTGTTGTTTGGTGCATACACATTTGGATGCATGTATGTATATTTATAATCCTTTTATTATTATATAATGACTCTCTGCCTAGTACTTTTCTTGCACTAAATCTACTTTAACTGTATTAATATAGCCACTCCTACTTCCTTTATTAGTGTTTGTGTGATATATATATTTAAATCTTTTTACTTTCAACCTGCCTGTGTGATTATATTGATGTGAGTTTCTGTTAATAGCATATGGTTGAGTCATGGTTTTTAAGCCACTCTTCCAGTTTCTGACTTTTAATTTTGTTTTTGGCCATTTATATTTAATGTAATTACTGACATAGGGCTTATGTTTTATTTATTATTTTTCTATTTCTGTTTGTCCTATTTTTTTGTTTCTTTGTTTTCTTTTTAAAAACTTTCTTTAGGCATTTGGATGCATTTTAGAATTTCTTTGATTAATTTATGTAGTGTTTTTGAGTAAACTGTTTTGTACAGTTTTTTTTAAAAAAATAGGTGGTTGCTCTATATATTACATTATACATACATAACTTTAAAAACTATGATTGGTCGTTTTATCACTCCGGTGAGATGTAGAAACCTTACTTCCTTGCATTACTCCCTCTCCTGTTTATAATCAATTATTTTAATATTTCTTGTACATTCATCTGGGACCACATCAGAGAATGTTGTAACTTTTTTCTACAATTTAAACATAATTTAGAAGACTAAGAGGAGAAAGAAATGTTATTATATTTATTCATATTTTGCTCACCTTATTCTTTCGTTCTTGTGATGTTCCAAAATTTCTTTTTGTTTTTTGAGATGGAGTCTCACACTGTTGCCCAGGCTGGAGTGCAGTGTTGCAATCTCCGCTCACTGCAGCCTCTGCTCCAGGTTCAAGTGATTTCCTGCCTCACCCTCCTAGTAGCTGGGTTTACAGGCGCCCGCCACCACGCCCAGCTAAGTTTTTGCATTTTTTTTTTTTTTTGAGATGGAGTCTCCCTGTTGCCCAGGCTGGGAGTGCGTGGCCAGATCTCAGCTCACTGCAAGCTTCGCCTCCGGGTTTATGCCATTCTCCTGCCTCAGCCACCCGAGTAGCTGGGACTACAGGCGCCCGCCACCTCGCCCGGCTAGTTTTTTGTATTTTTTTGTAGAGACGGGATTTCACCGTGTTAGCCAGGATGGTCTCGATCTTCTGACCTCGTGATCCGCCCATCTCGGCCTCCCAAAGTGCTGGGATTACAGGCTTGAGTCACCGCGCCCGGCCCCGACTAAGTTTTTGTATTTTTAGTAGAGATGGGGTTTCACCTTGTTGGCCAGGGTGGTCTCGAATTCCTGAGCTCATGATTCACCCGCCTCGGCCTTCCAAAGTGCTGGATTACAGGCGTAAGCCACCACAGCCAGCTCCCCCAAAATTTCGTGTTTAAATTGCTTTTATGTTTAGAGAATCTACTTTAGTCATTCTTTTAGGGTAGTCTGCTGGTGACTAATTTTTCAGGTTTTCATCATCTGAAAGTGTCTTGATTTCCCCTTAACTCCTGAAGGATAGTTTTTACTGGATATTTAGGATTCTGGTTGACAATTCTTTTCTTTCAGCACTTGAAAATTTGCCACTTCCTGTAGCCTCCATGGTTTCTGATGATAAATCCACTGGTTTTCCCTTATAGGAAAAGTGATGTTTTCCTCTCACAGTTTAAAAATTTTTTTTCTTTGTCTTTACTTTTTTGAAGTTTGACTATGATGTGTTTCGATATGCATTTCTTTGGGTTTGGCCTGTTTAGAATCACTCATCTTCTTGAATCTGTAAATGTATGTGTTTTGCCAAATTTGGGAAGTTTTCAGCTATTGTTTCTTTGAGTATTCACTCATAGAGCCTCACCCTTTTTCTTCTCTCCTGGAATTATGATAACAGGAGTTAGATCTTTTGTTTTAGTCCCACAGATCTTGAAGCTCTGTTTTTTTTTTTTTTTCTTTCAGTTTATTTTCTCTCTGTTGTTCAGATTGAGTAATTTCTATTTATATCTTCCAGTTTACCAATTCTTTCCTTTCCCCATTCTGTTGTTGAGCCCATCTCTTGCATTTTTAAAAATTTTGGCTATTTTTTTCAGTTCTAAATTTTCCATTTGGCTGTTTATAGCTTCTGTTTTTTTGCTCAGATTTTCTGCTTTCATTTGTTTCAAGTGTGTTTGTAATTGCTTACCAAAGCATTTTTGTGATGGCTGCTTAAAAATGTTTGCCACATAATTCTAATGTGTCTGTCATCTTAATGTTGGCATCCATTGCTTGCCTTTTTTCTTTCAGGTTGAGATCTTTCTGGTTCTTGATATGAGTGATATTTTTATTGAAACTTGGATATTTTGGGTATTATGTTATGAATCTTATTTAAATGATCTGTTTTAGCTGGGTTATTCTGACATTACTCCAGCTGGGGAAGGGTGAGCAATATCTTGTTACTGCGATGCGGAGATAAAGGTTCCCAATCTCTGTTGACATCTGAGGCAGTGGGTTCTCCTTTTACCACTCGATGGGAGTGGGAGTTCTGGTTTCCCATTAGACTCCCCTGATATCACCCTAGGAAGCATAGGGGTGTCTTATTATTGCTCCTCATCTGGCCTCCACTGACAGTGTGGGGTTGGGGAAAGTCTTAACTCTTCACTAGGCTTTTCCTGGAACTACCTCAGTGGGGTGGGAAAGAGGTATCTCCTTCTGCCAGGTGTCCAGGCTCCTCTCAGAGTCTCCAGTGGGGTTCATTACCTCCTGGTGGGATGACATTTCCAACTCTCTACTATATGTTCTCTGACAACACCCTGGCAGGAGGATTGGCCCCCTGCCGTCCCCCACATTACATCCTGGTGAGGGTGAAAGTCTAGGTTTGCCACTCAGCCCTTGCCAGTATGGGTTATGGTGAGTCAGTTTTTTTCTATGGTATTTAGCTGGAGTACAGAGGTTACCTTCTAAACATTTCTGCTTTGCAAGACTGCTCCTTTCCTGGTCTTTTGCCCGGAGAGAGCATTCTTTTCAAAAATTTGTCTGTGCTTGTTGCTGTTTTTAGGCTGCCAGCTTCTCTAGTACCTGGCCTGGGATATGTGAGGCAAAACTAAAACTCAGGAAACTTACAGCAGTGTTGTTCTTTGGGTCCCAAGTTTCCTAGCTTCTTCACTCCACATTTCACAGTCTTTTTATTGATTTATTTATTCTTTTTAAATAACACCTAGAGGTTTTAGTTGTACCACCAGTGACTTTTTATAAGTTCGAATCTTTGTGTGCCTTCCTCTGTTTAAGTTCCACTTTTCTTTTATTTCTTAGCGGAAGCATTGCTTCTTCTGGCATGCTCATTCTGAGCCTGCACACGAGTCTGGGTCCCCTGTTATGCTCCCCCCTAGCACCCTATACTTCTTCTTATAATAACTGTTCAGAGCCTGTCTCATCTGTTTGCCTGTAAACTCCTTGAGGGCAAGAACTGGTCCCAGCTTGAATAAATGAGTGACACCTTCATTTGTAAAGTAAGACAATTGAAATAGATGAATTCAAAGTCTCTGTCTCTCTTTCTCTCCTCTTTTCCTTCTCTCTTTCTTTTATGTGTTCCTCTCTCCCATGTATCCTCTCTCAATTCTCTTCTTTTTCTCCACCACCCTCTAAATAATTCCCCAAATAAAATTGTTCCTGAAGTCTTCTCCTGCGCTTTGACAACATTAGATTTTATCATGAAAAGCAACATTGAAATTTTGATTCTCTGTTAGATGAATAAAGACATCTAATTATGGTTTTATGTTGCACTTATTTGAATACTAGGAATGTTTATTCATCTTGTCCACAACGATTGAGCATCTTCTATGTGCCAAGCTCTCTGGGTTCACAAAACAAAGTCTTCCCATGAAGCTGATGAAGTTTTTCATCTATTTATTGATCATTTACATATTTTTTTGTGAATTACCTCCACATCAGTTGTTCATTTATCTGGCTTGCCCTCTGCCCTTTACAGAGCTTAACAAATATTTTGCTCAGAAGTATGGAAGGTGAAAAATTTTTTAAAAATTCTCTCCACTATTCAGTTAGCATGTATTCTGGCTCACCAGATAGATCATAGAGTCAAACAAAAACCTCTTCATCAAAGAATAAGTCTGAATAGTATACTCATTATCACTAATTTTATATAATCTTAAGTAATTCAAATTTGAATTCAAATAGTCACTTGAGGCTAGTAGTCACTGTCTTAGATAGAGCTGTGTGTTCTTGGGCAAGTTACTTATTCTCTGTGAGTCTTTGATTCCTCATCATTCTGACGATGAGGAATCAATACGACTAGATGACAAATTAAATGCAAAGAACTCGATTAAAACATTAAAGAGCACAAAGGCCAAAGGCTTGTGATTTTTGGCACTTTATTTTTATAACAAATGTGTGGTCCCACTGTATATCAACAGTTAAATACTATACATTGCAAGAGGGAATTGAAGAGCTGGATTTAATGAAACCATTTTAACAAGAACCAGTTGCAGTGTTAGGTTGCAATTGCAAAGGAACCTGCCCAGACTTTAATTTATCATCTTGTTATATTTTATATGGTGCTCAATTTGCATTTCCCAGATGTCAGAGGCAGTGATGAGAGGTCCTGGGTGACAAACCTTTAATATCAGCAAGTTTTTAAACAAACCTGGTATTTCTCTGATGAACTAAAATTCTACTCACTTCGAGAGAACGCCGAGTAGAATGTTTTAGTCTCCAGTGTGGTGGGTCCATGCTGATCATCCGTTTCACTTATTTCACATGTAATTGCATCCCTTACATCTGTAAAGGTGCTTTAGATGATAAAGCACTTCCACATGCCTTATCTCATTTAATCCCTGAAGCAACAGTGTGAAGATGGTAGCAGGTGATTTAAGATGAAGAATCAAAGGCTCGCAAGTGGATAAGTGACTTATCCAGGAGCACCAGGTACTAAGTGGCTAAAGAGGCATCACTGCATGGCCACATATTTATCACGCCTTAAATGTAAATGCATAGTAATGTCACGCAATGCTAAATACACCAAAGATAAATGTCTTTATACTTCTTTTTCTTTTTTTTTCAGTCATGAAATATCTGTATACCTCTTGATTTATGCTTCCTTATCACAAACTATGTTCTTACACTATGTCATGTCATTGTTACAAATCTTATTTTTTCCTCTTTCTCTGAGGTGGAGTAAACTATTTATGACTCCCTTGATGTGTTTCTGAGTGTGTATAAAAACGCATCTTTGTAAAAGCCCTTTATTAAAACTCTCCCCCTCAATTAACCAGTTATGGCTATTCTATTTCTTGCTGTGATCTTGACTACTACAGTGTTGGAGTTAAGATGAATTAGACTAATTGTAGGTTTTTTTTTTTTTTTGAGACGGAGTCTCCCTCTGTCGCCCAGGCTAGAGTGCAGTGGCTGGATCTCAGCTCATTGCAAGCTCCGCCTCCTGGGTTCCCGCCATTCTCCTGCCTCAGCCTCCCGAGTAGCTGGGACTACAGCCGCCCGCCACCTCGCCGGCTAGTTTTTATATTTTTTAGTAGAGACGGGGTTTCACCGTGTTAGCCAGGATGGTCTCAATCTCCTGAACTCGTGATCCACCCATCTCGGCCTCCCAAAGTGCTGAGATTACAGGCTTGAGCCCACCGCACCTGGCCCTTTTTTTTTTTTTTTTTTTTTTTGAGATGGAGTCTCACACTGTCCCGGGGCTGGAGTGCAATGTGCAATCTCAACTCACTGCAACCTCTGCCTCCTGGGTTCAAGCAGTTCTCCCGCTCAGCCTCCTGAATAGCTGGGATTACAGGTGCCCACCACCATGCCTGGCTAACTTTTGTATTTTTAGTAGAGATGGAGGTTTCACCGTGTTGGCCAGGCTGGTCTTGAACTCCTGACTTCGTGATCTGCCTGCCTCAGCCTCCCAAAGTGCTGGGATTACAGGCATGAGCCACTGCGCCCGGCTGTAGCTTTTTATCTGTGAAATGAAACATTTCCGTTAGCATCTGGGACATAGAGAAACTCAAGTTCAGCAGGAGCCTTAAAAGCCTAAACTTTCCCATTAGTGGATCATAGTTTCACGTGTTCCTTAGTCAGTCTGCCATTTACTATGTGGTGAGACAAGTTATTTAATCACTCTGAATTTAAGTTTCCTCATTGGTAAAATATAATTGATAATGGTATCTATTTATAGAGTCATTGTAAAAATAATTAGCATAGTCCCTGGCAGGTAGTGACTCAATAAAAGTTAGCCATGAAATAAATGATCTTTTTCTGGATTAAGAGATTGGCTGGCTGGATTAGTGAGTA
The DNA here is from genome assembly GCF_007565055.1 of Rhinopithecus roxellana. Lineage (NCBI taxonomy): Eukaryota > Metazoa > Chordata > Mammalia > Primates > Cercopithecidae > Rhinopithecus > Rhinopithecus roxellana. The sequence goes on from NW_022142526.1 coordinate 6,326, forward strand.
ATCTCAATTTTTTCATAAAACATGATAATTAATGCCCACAGCATCCTGAATAATCACTGCTAGTACACTTCACTTATTCATTGGTAGACTTCTGGTCTCAAAAGTTGAGTTATATGTTGCCCAAGGATAATTTGCATTAATTCCCAAACCAGTTTATGCTCGTTGCATTATAATCATTTGATTTAATCACCTATTATGTAAACTGGTACACTAGTTTCCTGTTGCTGCTTTAACAAAGCACCACAAACTTAGTGGCTTAAAACAACACAAATGTTATATCTTACTGAAGTCCTGGAGTCTGAAATGGGCTTCACTGGATTGAAATCGAGTTGTTGAGCCGGTGTGCAGTGGCTCATACCTGTGGTCCCAGCTACTCAGGAGGCTGAGGTGCGAGGATTGCTTCAGCCTAGGAGTTCAAGGCTGCAGTGAGTTATGTTCATGCTACTGCACTCCAGCCTGGGTGATAGAGTGAGACTCCATCTTTAAAAAAAATTTTAAAAACTCAAGATGGTTGGGAGGGATGCATTCTTCCAGAAGCTCTAAGGGAGATAGATCTGTCCCCTTTCTTTTTTCAACTTCAAGAGGCCACCTGCATTTCTTGGCTTGTCGCTGGCCCCTACCTCCATCTTCAGTCCTTCCCAATAGCATCTTTAAATTACACTCTGGCTCTCCACTTCTCTTTTATAAGGGCCCCTGTGATAGGGCCTGCTGGATAATCTAGCATAGTATCTTCACGTTAAGATTCCCAACTTCATTATAAACTGAGAAGTCTCTTCTGCCATGTGAGGTAACAGGCTCACAGGTTCCAAGGATTAGGGCATGGGACATCTTTCGGGAACCATGATTCTGCTCACCACAACTGGTGACATTTGAGAGGAGAGAGAGGATGTTTTTATGAACTCTACTTTCTTGCTTTTGAAAAACTCATTAAGTTAAATTGAAAAAAAAAATTGCCTTTGAGTTAGATGTGGGCTAAGTATAAAATTTTGGGACACTTGTGAAAATCTAGAAGGATTCTGTACTCAGATTGCTTCAGAAATATGTTTATGTTCTTGCTTCATCTAGAGAAACAAATGATAAATCAGAAGGTGCAGTATGGTTTTGATTTATGGAAGGAAGATAATGCAAGTAAATATGAGTACTGTTTTTTAAAGCTTTTCCACTTTAAGATAAATTATTCACTTTCTCAGTTAACCAGCCAACTGCCAATCTTAACTGTGCAGATTTATATTATTTAATCCAACCCACACCCATTCCCATCCCTTTTGTTTCTGAGGCTAGAGAATAGATTTATGTTGGTGATTCTTCAGATGGTAGTTGCAGTCTTGGATTCCACCTGAGACTTTTTTTTCTTTTTGAGACAAGGTCTCACTCTGTCTTCCAGGTTGGACTGCAGGGGCATGATCACAGCTCACTGCAAGCCTTGACCTTCTGGGCTCAAGTGATCCTCCCACCTCAGGCCTCCCGAGTAGTGAGTACCTGAAACTACAGGTGTATGCCACCACATACAGCTGTTTTTTCCTTTCTTTCTTTTCCGTCCTTCCTTCCTTCCTTCCTTCCCTCCCTCCCTCCCTCCCTCCCGCCCTCCCTCCCTCCCTCCCTCCTCCTTCTTTCTTTCTTCTTTCTTTCTTTCTTTCCTTTCTTTCTTTCTTTCTTTCTTTTCTTTCTTTTCTTTCTTTCTTTCTTCTTTCTTTCTTTCTTTCTTCTTTCTTTCGCTAGAGACAGGGTCTGACTATGTTGCCAGGGCTGACCTCAAACTCCTGGGCTCAACCAATCTTCCACTGAGAATTTGATGACAGCTAAGACTGACTTTGAAAAACACCTATACAAATAATGTGTTCCTTTATTTTTAGTGTCTTGGATAATGAAGAGTTGAGTTACTATTCTCTTTATTCTTGGTGCACTATCACTTTTAGTCTGTGTAAAACTACCCTTGTATTTATTATATTTTAATCTTGCACTTCCCATCCCCGTTTCCACTCCTACCCCTATACTATCCTCCCCATAGATACCCACTATTTTATTTAATACTTGCTCTTGGGTAGTTATATATCATTGAAGACAAGTAGTATTGTTTTGCATACTCAACATTTCATCTACAATTTTGGCAGTTTTATGCATCTCTGAAGGTTATTTTTGGATACTAGAGGATCTATAGGCCTCAGGTCAAAGAAACTGCCATAAATCTGAATTATCCAGTACAGTGAATGTTCAGGCTATGTGACTATTTAGATTCAAATTAAAATTACTTCATTATATCCAATTAAAATTTTGGTTTCTAGGTCTGCCACATTTCAAGTGCTCAGTAGTTGTACATGTCTAGTGGCACATCTGTGCAGGACAGTGCAGATATAGAACATGTCCATCAATGTGGAAAGTTCTATTGGATAACAACATGCTAGTGACCTATATGAAACTCTTCCACCTCTAGCACTAAGAATTAGTTTTGGTTGGAAAACTTTTCTCTACCTGGCATGCCTTTGTACATGCATGGAGTAACTCATTTTTCAAAAGTGTGTTAGGGAGTCTCTGATAAGTGGATGGGAGACAGGCTCAGGACATGAAAACTGTAAGCAGTGGTTCTGGATACAGCAAGATAAAGGACTGCAAAATGTGTTCCTAATCAGTTGCTCTCTGGAGGAATTCTACAGTGACATAAACTGTAATCCAGGAGGCCACAAGTATAATCCTGAAAATTTAAATAAAACACTTCAGATTTTGAGCACCTATTTATTTATAGCTACCTTTAGTGATAGTGTTATTATTGTAATTATTGTAACCATTGTCAAAGAATGTCCAGACTGGTATGCAGGTATAGCCCATTACCAGGAGGAAAATACAGAAGGTGATATATAACAGCTTTTTTACTTTCCTCATTGAACTATCCTTCAGTCTACATAAAGTCTACTCTAGGAGATAATTCAGAGGCCTTCTGCTGTCTTTAATCTCCTTTTCTCCCTTCCACTCCTGAGGGTTCAGATTTCCCCCTGGAATCAGGGACATGAAGTCCTCTATTCTGGTCTCTGCTGAGAGGGAAAGGTAGATCTTTATGGCTTGTGCCTCCTTTTACAGAAAGAGGCAGAGGTATTTCTGATTCATCATAATGGAGACACGAACTCTTTTCTTTGCTAAATTTGACAACTTCTCATAGCATTAATTTCAACAGTAGTGAGAGGTAGAAGGAACAAAGTATAGTGAGGAAGAGAGAAATGATCTGCCAGGTTGTAATTAACCTCATTTTACTAATGAAGACAGTAAGGCTAAAAAATGGTTCAATGTCATGCCCTCAGATTATTCAGACAGTAAGTGTTTGGCTCCAAATCCAGTGTTCTTTCCCATGTCGTACTCTTTAACAATTTGGAATGAAGAGTTTCACAGCGTTCAGACCACTTTGATGGGTGAATACCTCTCTGACACATTGACTTACTGGATTCCCTGTCAGTATGCATCTTAATCACTCTGCATTTTAGGAATGGAGCAGGATTATGGCTGAGAATAGGAGCCATATTAACATTGCCTTGGTCGATAGACAATTTTGGTCAGGAGTGCTTTCTCTTACAGACTGAGACTATATATTGGTTTTAGGGTGAGGGGCTTATCAGAAGCTTGCAATGTTCCTATTTGAGGGAGAAGTTTTATGGTGGGGTTGGAATGTCTCTGGGAGGAGGGGAGTTTACCTTGGGACAGGCATCTTTCTGGCCAGAGGGGTGTCACCTCGAGACTGGCATCTTCCCAGCTGGAGTAGGGTTATCTCGGGACTAGCATGTCTCTGGTCGGGGGAGGAGTTTGGAATGTTTCTGGTTAGAGATGTTATTTGTGGTTTATGGTCATGCTGACCTAGTCATTAGACTGATGCCCTTTGGATTTAGGCAGTTTTTTTAATTAAGGTGAACTTTAGAATGAGGGGGCTTGTCCAAGATGGCGATGCTCCTGCTCTGTCAAAACAAAGTTGCAATGTGATATGATATGATGTGGATGCTGAGTAGTTATCTAGGCTTCACTCACAGGTAAGAAACTTGCTTTTGTACTTCTTCCAACCAGCCTCATCCTCATTAACATGGGTGATTAAAATTTATGCCTCAGCAAAAATTACAAATGACTCCCAGTTATGGATCTTCATGCCATACATGAATAGTCAAAAATCACCTTAGTTTGGCATTTTGAGCGTTGTGCTAGTTATTAGTGCTGCTCATTAAATATTACCTGCTTTCTATGTTATGGGCATGGGGTATAGAATTACACTTTTCTTCCCTTCTTTTAAATTGGGCATGGCTATGAGAATTACTTTGGCCAGTTGTGTTGGGAGAAAAGCTGAGTGTTGGGAGAAGCTCAGGCAGGGCTTGCATGTCTGACATAATGTAAAAGAGTCTTGGAAGATGTCTGGGGTCCAGGTTCTAAAACCCCTCATGGCCTTTGGAACACTAAGCTCTGTGCTAAAGGGTGGAAGCCTACCCTGATGCACCATAATATAAGCCCAGGGCATAAAACCCCTTGTGGCTCTGGAATGTGTCTAGACTTGCTGGCTCCTTGCTTCTAGCCCTCCCAGGCTCCTAGAGCTTGAATGTGTCTTAGAATTGTCCATATACATGCAAAACCATCACAGCTGTAAATGATGTGCTTAATGCAATGTTCCCTTTCAACCCCACAGTCTCACCACCTGTTTCTTTGATCACCAATAAAACAGTCTGGGCTTCCAGAGCTTGGGGGCCTTTCACAGCTCCATACTCACGTTGGCCCCATGGACCCACTTTATCTCTCAAACTGTCCTTTTTTCATTCGTTTGACTCCACCAGACTTCATTTCCCACACGACCTGGTGTTGGGTCTGATCACCCCAACTTTCCTGGCTGCCCAATGTGGGGTGACAAAGACCCAGGTGAAGGAATGCTAGAGCGTGTAAAAGTGGAGGATGCATCATCAAAGGACACCCAAGGACAACCGAAAGAAGCTCAGCGGGAAAGCTGAGCGCTCAGAAGAACCAGGGTAAACAATGGGACAAAGTGAAAGCAAACATTCTGCTTACTTGAATTTCTTAAGGCATTTATTACGTAGAGGGTGAGGCATGGGGTATAAGACCCAGTGGAATCTGAGACTTGTTTATTCAGAGGGCCCCCTTTAGAGAAAAGGAAGACAAAGTGAGGACTTAGAAGGAACCTTGGCAAGTAAAGTCATCTTGAAGCTTCAGTTTCATGGTTAACCTGCCTCTGCTAGAGAAAACAGATTTAATGAGCACAGAGGCATGATATGGGCTGAATGTAAAGAAATTTGGACTCAAGGCCCCAAGGAGGTATTTGTTTGAGTTGTGGAATATGCTTGATTTTGGTATGTTAGCAATTTTCACAGCATCATTCATTGCAAGAGTCAGGGCATTCTGGTATGCTTCCAAAACCCAGAGCATCATTGATGCAAATGATACTTCAAAGGACTTGACAAAAGTAACATTGGGAGATAATGTGAAATACTACAATTTGGCCAGGAGGGAGTGGGGGACCCCTCTGATCCTTGGATGGTGTCTGAAGGTCTTTGTGCAGTTGCTGTGGTTTTGAGTTTCCTGGGATAGCTTGTATTTTGTTGGCATATGAAAGCTTTGGACCTCTGCAGATGTCACTTGGGGAAGCAGTCAAAGACGTCTTCACTTTCATGGTCATATTCATTATGGTGTTTGTGGCCTTTATGATTGGAACATTCAACCTCTACTCCTCTATTACATTGGTGCAAAAACAAAATGAAGACTTCACAACAGTTGAAGAGAATTTTAAGACACTGTTTCTGGGCTACATTTAGACTTTCTGAAGTGAATATCAGTAGTCATCAACTATAACCACAAATTCATTGAAAACATTGGTTATGTTCGTTATAAAGTCTATAATGGTACAGTGGTCATTGTTTTGCTAAATATGTTAATTGCCATAATCAACAATTCATTCTCGGAAATTGAGGATGACGCTGATGTGGAGTGGAAATTTGCAAGGGCCAAACTCTGGTTTTCCTGCTTGGGGAGGGGAGAGCACTTCCTGTTCCCTTCAATTCTGGTGCTGGGCCAGGGTCCCTGTTTTGTCTCTTGCTGAAGCTTAAAGGGTGGATTTCTGAGCTCTACCTAGGGCCATAAAAAGGTTTCCAGGAAGATGAAGAGATAAGTAAGTAGAGATAGAGATAAATATAGATAGAGATAGAGATAGGTAGTAAAAGGCAGGGACTTGCAGGAACTCACAGGACAGACAGGGACAGGTAGGGACGATGAAGACTAGCAATATAAGGTCAGCACCCTAAAGAGTTACTGGTCAGTGCCCTAAAGAGGTACAAAAGTAGAGACTAGCAAAGACTAGCAGAGATTTGCAGGGACAGACAGGAATATTCTGAATTATGGAAATCAGCTGTGGCTCAAAGTGCAGTCAAAATCTGAGAGGGCAAATATGAAACGAATTAGAGGGGAGGGAAGGGTAAGGATAAAAATGCTCTTTCTTTTTCTCTCCAGTGGGAACCTTTTGGATTCAAAGTTGTGCTAGCAATAGGAAATGTTACTCTTGTATTTGTAAATACACGCTTTATTACATGCCCCGAATGTTGCCTGTTTACCTGCATTAATTCAACCTTTTGATAAAAATCAACCTATCTGATAATTAAAGCCAGGGAAGGAGTTTGGATCCCTGTGTCTCTAAATAGGCCATGGGAGGACATCACCATCTATTTATATTGTAACTGAGATCCCTTAAAAAACTCTTATCCTGTTCCAAAAGATTGATAGTTGAAGGGCCATTGGGAGGCTCTACATTTGTGAATTTTGTTTGGTGGTTGTGTGCTTATGCTGTCTCCTTTTAGACTGCAGATGCAGAAACCCGCCTCTGAAGAGGAAGCCACCTCTGAAGAGAAAGCCACCGTCAAGAACAAGCAATGATAGCTGTGGCAGTTTTACAAAAAAGAAAAAAGGGGGGCATGTTGGGAGGAAAAGCTGAGTGTTAGGAGAAGCTGAGGCAGACATATGCATGTCTGACATGATGTAAAGGAGTCTTGGAACGTGTCTGGGGTTCAGGGTCTCTAAAACCCCTCGTGGCCTTTGGAACACCTAGCTCTGTGCTAAAGGGTGGAAGGCTACCCTGATGCACCATAATCTAAGCCCAGGGCATAAAACCCCCTCGTGGATTGGATAGAATCCAGGGGCTCAGGGAATGAAACTCCTCATGGCTCTGGAATTGTGTCTTAGACCTTGCTAGCTTCCTGACTTCCAGCCCTCCCAGGCTCCCTAGATTGATTGTGGTCTTAGAATTGGCCATATACTTGGTAAGCCCATCACAGCTGTAAATCATGTGCTTAATGCCAGAACTCCTTTTTTTTCAACCCCACATTCTTACCACCTGTTTTTTTTTGTTTGATCACCAATAAATAGTTCTGGGCTTCCAGACCTTAGGCCTCTAATGCCTCCATACTCGCGTTGCCCCCTGCACCCACTTTATCTCTCAAACTATCTTTTTCTTATTCCTTTGACTCTGCCCAGACTTTGTGTCCCCATGATCTGGTTAGGTCTGATCACCCTCAACACACTGAAATGTTGTAATTTTACTTCCACGACAGAAGCTTCAAGAGCTAGTGGACAATTTGTGGTGGGCAGACTAAGCTCCCACAGTTACGAGTGAAAGTTCTAAGTGTGAAAAGTTAAATAGACATGTTACAGAGGCTTAAGGTGGAAAGGTGTCAGTGTAAAAAGCTACAGCTGATGTCAGAACTGGGCTGAGGTAACTGATGCAGGGCAATATCCTATTTAATCTACATAATTGTGTATCCATCATATTTGCCATCCATTCTTCTGAGATAGGCACCTTGGTGGGCTCCAGCTTCCTGCTCCTGGTCCTAAATGTAGTGCTGGTGAACACACTTGTACATATTTGCCTGTCTGTCTACATATCTATCTATCCATCCATCTGTTAATCATCCATTTATCCATCCATTCATCTGTCTCCAGGAATGAAATTGCTAATAGGTGTTGGCCAAGACAGACTTAATGTTCTTCTCAGCTTGACTAAAACTTAGACTGATTTCTCCCTGACTATAGATCCCTGACCTCCTTTTGCTTAGAGCATTTACTTGAGAAAATATGCCACTGTAAATTCTTTTTCTTTCTTTCTCTTTCTCTTCCTTCCTTCCTTCCTTCCTTCCTTCCTTCCTTTCCTTCCTTCCTTCCTTTCCTTCCTTCCTTTCTTCCTTCCTTCCTTCCTTCCTCCCTCCCTCCCTCCCTCCTCCCTCCCTCCCTCCCTCCCTCCCTCCTCCTCCTTCCTTCCTTCCTTCCTTCCTTCCTTCCTTCCTTCCTTCCTTCCTCCTTCCTTCTTTCTCTCTCTTTTCTCCTTCCTTCCTTCCTCCCTCTTTTTTTCTTTCCTTATTTCTTCTTTCCTTCTCTCTCTCTCTTTCTCTCTTTTCTGAGATAGTGTCTTGCTCTGTCACCCAGACTAGAGTGCAGTGGCAGGATCACAGTTCACTGCAACCTCCATCTTGTAGGCTCAAGCAATCCTCCCATCTCAGCCTCTGGAGTAGCTAAGACTACTCTGGCTATTAAAAAAATTTCTTTGTAGACCCAGGGTCTCACTATGTTTCCCTAGCTGGTCTCAACTCCTGGGCTCAAGTGATCTTCCTGCCTTGGCCTCCCAAAGTGCTGGAACTAAGGCATAAGCCACTGCACCCAGCTGTAAATTCTTTCTGTTTAAATTATTAATTCTAATTATTGTTATTCCCTATAGAATATTTAAATCTTTTACAACCCTGAAAAGTCTTGCTCAAGGATCTTGGAGTCATCCTTTTGAAATATAATCATTAAAGGCAATAGAACCACATTTCTCAGTCTCTATGGGAGGATAGAAGTCTACTCTTGAAAAGTCTACCCTTGAAAAGTGGCAATTAGCAAACACAGATGACCTAATCACATTGGCCCACCCTCCCTACACTGATGTCCCTTTAGTACTCTCTAGTACTTTTCTATTAGCTCCTCCCAGCATTTAAGAATCTTACCGCCTTTTGTTCAGTAGAGTTGAGTTCAGCCTCTCTCTGCTATTGCAATAGTCTTGAATAAGGTCTTTCTTGCCATTTTAAATATATCCAGTGACTTTTTTTTTTTTTTTTTTTTAACAGCAGACATATATTTAATTTAGTGAAGTAGTGCTCGTTTGTTATCTGGAATGGCTATACTGGTTTCTATTCCATATATACCTGTTAGCAATGCTTAAAGGTTTACATCCCTACATTTCTACCAACTCTAAGAATTATTCAGACTTCTAATGTTTGTGAGTTAGAGGTGAAGTGCTGTCTCATTGGTTTTTAAATGTGAATTTCTCAAATTACCAATGATTCTGAGCACCTTATTATGTTTTATAACTTTGGGGTTTCCACCTCTGTAAATTGCTTTTGTCTTTTATTCTATAGGGATTGCTCTTTACTTGTTGCTTTGAATTCCTTTCACATACAGTCAACAACTTATGAATTTTAGACATTTCAAGTACTTTACTTTGTTCATATTACTGTCAAACAGAAATCCACGATTAATAGTATTTGTTGGTTGGGAGTGGTGGTTCGCACCTGTAATCCCAGCACTTTGGGAAGCTGATATGGGAGGATCGTTTTGGCCTAGGAATATGAGACCAGCCTAAGCAACATAGGGAGACCTCATTTCTACAAAAAATAAAAAAATTAGCCAGGCATAGTAGTGTGCATCTGTGGGTCTCAGCTACTCTGGAGGCTGAGGTGGGAGGATTGCTTGAGCCTGGCGATCGAGGCTATGGTGAACCATGGTCATGCCACTTCAACTCCAGCCTGAATGCAAAACAAGACCCTGTCATATATATATATATCACATTCATTTTTATACTTTTTAAAGAACTGTTGCAAATAGTTACAGGCATCATATATATATAAATTTTATTAAATATATAAATTTTATATATTATATATATTTATATAAAATATATAAATATATATATACTTCTAGTTATTTCAGTGTTTTCCCTAAAAACATGAACAAGGAATAACGAAAGTACAAGTATGGAATCAGGATGTTTAATATTGATTCAGTATTATTATCTAATCCGTTATCTATGTTCAAGTTTTGCCAGTCACCTTAATATTGATATTTTAGATTGATATCTCTCTCTCCCTTTAATTCAGGATTCTACTTAAGTCTTGTTTGTTTCCTTTCATTAGCTCAGCCCCTCAGGATTCTTTATTTTTCATGCTCTAACATTTTATTTTGTAAATGGTTTCTAAGTTTAGGTTTGTCTGATTTTTTTTTTTTTTTTTTTTTTTTTTTTTTTTTTTGAGACGGGAGTTTTTTTGCTCTTTTTGCCCACGCTGGAGTGCAATGGCACGACCTCAGCTCACCGCAACCTCCGCCTCCCGGGTTCAAGCGATTCTCCTGCCTCAGCTTCTCGAGTAGCTGGGATTACAGGCATGTACCACCATGCCTGGCTAATTTTTTGTATTTTTAGTAGAGACAGGGTTTCTCCATGTTGGTCAGGCTGGTCTTGAAACTCCCGACCTCAGGTGATCCACCCACCTTGGCCTCCCAAAGTGCTGGGATTTACAGGCGTGAGCCACAACGCCCGGCCATGAATTTTTTTATGATCATAATTTTTTTGCAAAAAATATCCTAAAGATGATACTTGTTGGTCTCAGAACATCATATCAAGGGGACCTGATACCGATTTATACCATTACTGAAGCCTGTTAACCCAGATACTTGGTTAATATGAGTCTTCCAATAACCATTTTTTTCCTTTTGTAATAAACTGCTTTTACATAGACATGTTGGAAAATATGTGTATATTTGCAATGTTGCATTTGTAACTTATCAATATATGCTGAACTCATGTCATATTAGCTCATAGAGCTATCCTTTATTCTTTATTACAAATGCATAGCATTTCCATTGTGTGTATGCATCAGAATTTATTTGATCCATCTTTTATATATAGATATTTAGTGTCACTTCCAATATTTTTGCATTTATAAATGCAAAATATTGCATTTATAAATGGCCATGATATGATGCTATGAATAACCTAATGCAAATGTCCTTTTCTTATTGTTGGAGGTATATGTTCAGGGTAAGTTTCTAGATTTGATATTGCTGAGTTGTAAGAAAAATGCACATACAATTTGTTAGAGATTGCCAAATTCCCCCAATGTAAGAGTTGTATCATTCGCATTCTCACCAGCAATGAATGAGAGTGCCTTACAAGCCTTGCCAACAGAATGTGTTGCCAAGCTTTTTAAACTTTTTGCCAATGTGATAGAAGAGAAATGGTATCTCAGTGTAATTTTATTTGCATCTCTCTTATTATGAGTAAATTAAAATAGTTTCATATGATTAAGGACCATTGTATGCCTTTTTAATGAATTTTTGGCTTGTGCCTTTAACCTCATTGTTTTTATTAAGACTTTAGTTATTTTCCCCCTTTTAAGGTTTTTAAATATATTAAAGATAATAGCTTTTTATCTGTGATACATTTGCAAACGTTCCAAAATGGTCTCAATAATCCCCATTCATCCCGTGTATTTACTCCTTTGTATAGACCTCTCTACATTGAATAGTCCTGGTCTGTGCACCAGTAGAATATTTGGTACAAGTCGTTGCAACATATCTGTAGTGTTTTTGTATAAAACAAAACTGTGGCTACAGAATCATGGTGTGTTTGTGTGTCGTACTTTATATCCATGAATTTCTTAGATTTATGATACATTGCATTCCTGGAATAAACCCTGCTTGGTCATTATGTATTATTTCACAGTATGGTGATGAATTCCATTTGCTAGTAAATATTAACAATTTTTGCATTAGTATTTATAAGCTATATTAGTCTGTAATTTTATTTAAATTTTTGACAAATTTAGGTATCAATGTTATACTTGCTTCATAAAATGATTTTTACAGTTTTCCTTCATGTTTTATGTTTTGAAACAATTTTTGTAACATCGGGTTTCTGTGGTTATTGATAGTTTGGTCAAATTTCCTTGTGAAACCTTCTGCTCCTGGTGGTTTTTTGGGGGGTATAGTTTGAGACTTTTTTTTTTCCTATAAAAATTGGTTTAAGCTTTCTAAACTCTACTTGAATCAATGTTGGTAAACTGTATTTTTAAAAATAAATTATTAATTTGGAGCCAGTCATGGTGACTCACACCTGTAATCCCAGCACTTTGGGAGGCTGAGGCTGGCAGATCAGCTTAGAACAGGAGATTGAGATCGGCTTGACCAACATGGTGAAACCCCATCTCTACTAAAAATACAAAAATTAGCTGGGCATTGTAATGCTGTGCCTGTAGTCCCAGCTACTCAGGAGGCTGAGGCAGGAGAATTGCTTGAACCCAGGAGGTGGAGGCTGCAGTGAACCAAGATTGTGCCACTGCACTCCAGCCTGGGTGACACAGAGTGAGACTCCGTCTCAAAAAAAAAAAATAGTAATTTGATACTGGTTTCTACTAAAACTACAAAAATTAGTTAGGTGTGGTGGCGCACGCCTGTAATCCCAGCTACTCTGGAGACTGAGACAGAAGAATCACTGTAACCTGTGAGACGGAGGTTGCAGGGAGCTGAGATCATGCTGCTGCACTGCAGCCTGGGAGACAGAGCGAGACTGTCTCAGAAAAAATCCCAAAGTATTTTCAGTTGAGTTTTTAAATTTTGACATATAATATTCCTTATTTTATTGTTATAATCTGAGAGTGTTTTTGGTAATATTTCTTCTCCCTGTGACTTATCGATTTTTTTTACCGAATGCTTGATCAATTTTGTAAATGCTCCATGTGTGCTAAAGAGGAAAATGTATTTTCTGTTATCAGGGTTTAATGTTTGATACATTTCTATAAGATCTGTAAGATCTGTCTTATTGAGAATGTTGTTTAGGTCTATCAATGTTTTGTCTACTTGACCTGGTGTAGGATACTAAAGTCTATTAGCATGCTTTGGTATATTTCTACTAGCTTCTCCTGTAGTTTCTGCTTTATGCAGATGTGTCTATTATTTGGTGCATAAATATTCCTAAATGTTTTCTCTCTATTTTGAATTACAGATTTTAACATTAAAGTGCTGTTTTTGTTACATTAAGAGGTTTTTCTGGTTGGCATTCTATTTGTCTTATGCCAGGATTGCAAACCCTGCCTTCTTATTAATTCTATTTCCTGTTTTGTCTGTGTCCATCCCTTTAGATTTAGCTCTTCTGAATCACTGTTTTTAGGTGTGGCTCTTATATACATCCTGGCTTTGATACCTGTTGGCGAGTTAATTCAAATATTTTTATTTTAAAAGATGAGTTAAGCCAATCCACAATTAACTAATATCCTTATGTGTGATCTATACTGTCACTTTATTTCAGTTGTAATTTTTATAAAATTACTACGTGATTTTATTACATTTTCTGTTTCTCTATATGATGTGTTTGCTTTGCTTTTTAATTTTTAAAATTTCTTTTGGTATTAGGATTAGGTATTTAGTGATAACATTTGTACTTACACCTTTTAAAAATTCCCTTCTCTGCTGGTTAGCCTTTATTCTCTGGTTTGTCAGTTTCTGATATACCCTTGACTCCTCCCCTTGATCTATACAATAGCTGTTCTCAAAATGTTGTTCAGTAGGGGATCCTTGAAACCCTTTCATGGCATCTGTGAGATCAAAACTATTTTCGTAATAATACTAAGACATCATTTCACTTTTCCACTCTCCTTTTCTCATGAATGCATGTGAAAGTTTTCCAGAGGCTATATGGTAAGTGATGATATCATTGCTCTGATGGCTAATGAAAGTGTGAAACACATATGAAAATCTAGCTGTCTTCTATTAAGGCAGACCTTAAAAGGATTTGCAAAAATATGATATGATGCTTGCTACTATATTTTTTGAAAAAAAATTTACATTATTGTATAATGGGTTTATTATTATTTTAAAATAAAAAATATTTTTAAAAAGCTTTCAAATTTAATTTCTAATATGGCATATATGTCTACTTTATAATAGATATAACTCACATAAACAAAAACTTGCTGAGGTCCTCAAAAGCTTAGAGGCGTAAAAGATTTCAGAGGCCAAAACATTTGAGAACTGTTTCTATGCAACAATCAATGCATTTATTCTCCTTTCCAATTCTCCTCTCCCTTTTCTTTCAGTTTTTTTTCAGATTTTTTTTTTTATGGGAACATATGACATTTTATGTTTTATTCTAACTTTGTCTCTATTTTTGTTTTAGTCTTAAATCTAAAATTAAATGTACTAAGTCCTCACTATTAGCCCTTTTACCTAAATTTTCTCAGTGATAACTTGGATGGATGAAACTAATCCTTTAGTAGTTTCTTCAAGAAGGAGTCATGAATACAGGATTCTCCAAGTTTTTACATATGTAAAACTAGTTTTTATTTATTTATTTTTTTAGACCTTGATCTTGAAGAGCAGCTTAGCTGAATATAAAATCTTTGGTTCACATTTTTTTTTTTCTCTTGAATTTCTTGCAAGCACTGCTTGCTTCTTGCCTTGATCAGTATGTTGCTCTTGAGAAGTCTGATACTAACAATTCTGTTGCCATTGTAAGATTTTTTTTTTTCCCTTCTGGGAGACCTGAGGGTTATTTTAAAAAATTATCTTTAATGTTTTGTAATTCTACTGGAATATATCTGAGGGTTGACTGCTCTGGATGAGTTTTCTCAAGTATCTGGTGGGCCCATTTAGTATGTGGATTTACATTTTCTGTAATTTCCTAAACATTTTCTGAAATTATATTATAAAATATTAGTTCCATTACATTTTTTTTCTTTTTTCAGAGTTCAGTTATGTGTAATTGGATCTTCTTTGCTTGTCCTTCATTTAAATCACTTCCTTTTAGACCCTTTTAATGTTTTAATCTTACTTTTATTGTCTTGTTTTTCTGCTTTTCTTCATTTCCTTATCCCATGTTCATTTGCATATAATATTCCTCGGGCAATTTGTAATTTAATTTTTCATTTTTCTGAGATGATTTCTTCTTTTTTCAATAAACTCTTACTTAATTTCCTTCTGTTTTATGTCCATTTCTGTTCCTTAGATTTTGATGATCTGATTTAATTTCATATTCCTACATGCTTGTTTGAAGACACTGGATTTAGTTTGGGGTATTGCACGATAGTTTCTTTTGCTTTGTAGTTGTTTTGGAGGTTGGAGGGGGAGGAATTTTATCATTTTGAACATTTCAATTTGAAGTTTTCATTTTATCCTTCCGGTAGGTTTGTATAAATGTAGGTTCTTTTTCAGTCTTTGTGTATCAGGTTGGCAATCTGGGGAGACTATAAGCATTTAATTCAAGAGATCCCTCTTCTATCTGTGTAATGAAGTGGAGTTTCTTCAATGGATATCGATCTGTCATTATGTATTAATATATGTATGCATGCACATATGTATGTATTCCCTTTCTCTTCTCTTTCTCTCTCTCATAATGGGAAAGTTACCATTTATCTCCCAATGTTTTTAGTCCCTTTTGTCTTGCAGGATTCCATTTCTTTTACATGCTTCTCTTCACCACCAAGACTCCGAAGTGTTTTTCTTTATACTGTCTTTTTCTCTAAATTATTGTGTCCTTCTGAGGCTGCCACCTTGAGTCCTGCACATCTTAAAGCCTGCAGTCACTCTTCTTGTTAAATTTTTTCATGATTAGTGTAGGCCCTCTTTTTCTCAGGGTGATTTTAATTTAATCTTAGGCATGCTACTCCCCTTTTTCTCTTTCCACAGTTTTCCTGAACTTCCCACATTCTCTACAAATGCTTTCAGGGGGAGCTAGTGTTCTCTGTCTTCCAGTTATCCTGAAGGTGTATGTTTCCTGTGATTTTATTTGTTCTTTTGTTAATCTTTATAGTTTGGAAATGTTGTCAAGTGATTCAGATTTAGATGGCCGTCGATTATCCTCAGGATACCCAGAAAGCAGAACTGTTTAAATTTGGTGCAATCCAATCAGTCACCTTCTTTTTCCCATATAGTGTATGCTTTTATTTTATTTCATTTATTTATAAAGTCCAAGACGTCTTCCTCAGTTAACTTTATAGTTCTACTTGTTACCCTCACATTTTACACTTATAAAGAGTGGCCCTTTTCATATTATTATGGAGAAACCAGTTCTATTTTTCTCCATGTAATAAACACTTTTTCCAATACCTTCTCTTAAACAATCAAATCTTTTCTTAGTTATTTGCATTTTGTCATTATGTCAAGTATTCAAACACACTAGTAGTGTGTTTCTCAGCTATTTATTCTGTTCCACTGGTCTATTTGTTAATTTTTATTGCTTAATGAACATGTCTTAGTATCTGGAAGCTTACTTTTTAGTTTTTTGTTTTATGGTTTACTTAGCCAAGCATGGGTCTTTATTCTTCCATGTAAATTTTAGTGCAAATATGATAAATTTCTCAAAGGCATTCAAGTTGAACTTTGACTGGGAATTTATACATTAGTGATGGGAAAATTTACATCTTTAAATTATTATTAATTTTACTCAAGTCATGGAAGATCTTTCCATTTATTCTAATCATCTTTTACATTCTTTATTAGATTTTAGGATTGTTTTCTGGAGAGGTACTCAGTTTTGTCACTTAGGTTAATTCCTAGATATTTCATAGTTTGTTGCTTATTTTATTTTTTATTATATTTTCAAATTGGTTATTGCTGGTGTTGAGGACTACTATTGATTTTTGTAGGTCAATCATATATCAGCATCATTGCTAAACTCTTATTTTTTCTAATAGCTTATCTCTAGATTCTGTTGTTTTTCCTAAGTAGATGACTATATATAATCTACAGATAATGCCTCTACTTTCTCACTGTTGCATTTGAGCATTTTATTTTGCGTTCTTGGATGAAACAAAAGTAAGAAAATATAGCAGTGTAAGATTTGCTCTTTGCTTTCCATGAACTTCAGTTATCCTTACTGTCACTGTCCAGGGTGATTATTGAAGAATCGACAGTAGCTATATATATTTTTAATGTAGTATAATGTCAAAACTCATTATGAATCCAGAAAAGTTATTCTCACTATGGAGAAGAAAATACTCAGCCTCTGAAGGACAAATGAACTAAGGAGGAGAAACACTACCCTGTAATCCTCTCATTTATATTACATCTATTGATAGTATTGATCTTAGCACTTTGGTAAGCTGACTAACAAAAATGAAATTTAGGGTCCATTTTACTTACTTGATTTTTATATAATATTTTATTATAATTTTACTTACTTGATTTGAAGTTTAAAATCTTTATTATAATAATTTTTAATCTAATTTATTATATTAAATAATACAAGAAATAAAATTGTAATTGTAAATTATTCAAATCATATGATTCAAATGAAATAGAACTAGGCAGAAAGAAACACCCTTTATTGTCTTTCATATTCCATCTTATCTGTCTTCTACCGCTACTAATTTTCTGTGTATCGTTTTATCCCCTTTTTTACTTAAATACATACATATATATATTATAAGACTTTTTTCTTCGGTTACTTTAAAAACATATTATTTATTGAAATATAACTCACTACCATAAAATTTACCATTCTAAAGTGTACAGCTGAGTGGGTTTTAGTATATTCACAAAGTTGAGCAGCCAGCCATAACTACTGTCTAATTTTCAGACATCTTTATCACCCTCAAAGAAACCTCATGTCTGTTAGTAGTCACTCTCCATTTCCCCTCTCCCTAGCCTCTGTCAACCATTAATCTACTTTCTGTCACTAGGGATTTGTGTGGGCCAGACACTTCAGAGAAATAGAATAAAATAATATGTGGCTTCCTTTAATGTAGCTATGCATGATTTATTAAAATAAGCATTAATGGGATCATAATAAGCATATTTTTCTGATTTTTTTCCCTTAATATTTTTTCCATATCTTCTTACATAGTTTCATGTACTTATTTTTAATAGCAGTATAGTGTACATAGACTAGATGCATCCTACTTTATTCACACATTCCATTATTGATGGGTATATGAGTTGTGTCAGTCAATATCAACAATCAACTTTGTGTTCATACATATAGTACGCAAGTGCAAGTGCCTTGTCCATAAGAGAAAATAGAACAAAATGGAAATAATAATAGGACACACTCTAAAAAGTTATTGTGCAGAGAAAACAAGGCAATACCAGTGCTGAGAGCAATGCCAGGCACATATCAAACTCTCAATACATGCTAGCTGTTATTAATATTACAGAAACATTCAGATCTTCAGTAGCATAGAAAATGTTTATAATAGTAAGTGAAAAATCAAGCCAGTAAAATAGCACATATGCTTTGGTTGCAATTGTGTGAAAATTATGTCTGCTTATGAATAAAAAAAGGAAAGATGAATACTTGAAAATTGCTTTGTTATGATGGTATCATAGATTGCCTTTTTATGTTTTCAAAATGTCTTTAATGTTATGACAGTATAAAATTAAAAAGAAATATAGATAGAAGAAGAAATCTTGACTTGCCTTTGAAGATGAGAAAGAGGTTTCTGAGCACCCTCAGACTGGGGCCCCACCCCAAAACAAGGTGGCTCTGATATGGAAATGTCAAGACATGGTAGCTCACCATGAGTTCTTCTCAGTGAAGGATTCCTGGTGGTTTTCTTTTCCTTTATGATAAACATCTTTGCTTTGTCTCCTTGGTTATTCATTGATCCATCCTTTCAGTAGACATTTGTTGAGAGCCCACTCTGTGCTGGGCACTCTTCAAGTCGCTACATATACAATGGCGAACAAGACAGGAAAGGTTTTGGATTTTACATTCTAACAGAAGGCTTAGACCAGGGGTGTCCAATCTTTTGGCTTCTCTGGGCCACATTGGAAGAAGAAGAATTGCCTTGGGCTACACATAAAATACATTAATACTACCAATAGCTGATGAGCTAAAAAAACAAAAAATCGCCAAAAAAACTCATAATGTTTTAAGAAAGTTTACAAATTTGGGTTGGGCCACATTCAAAGCCGTCCTGAGCCACATGCAGCCAGAGGGCCATGGATTGGACAAGCTTGGTTAGACCTAAACAAATAAATAAACAAGAAAATAGACAATGGTACTTGCCATGCGGATAATTAAAATGCAATGATGTGATATTTTACTTGGTGACTACTCTAGATCGATGGTCAAAAAAGCCTTCTCTGCAGAAGTAACAGTTTATCTACTGAGCCTAAATGACAAGAAGAAGCCATCCGTGGGACATTCATAGGGAGAAACATTTCAGGAGAGTGAATAGCACACACAAAGGCTTTAAAGTGGAAGCCAGTGTGTTGGGTGTGAAGTATAGAAACCAGTATGGATGGGCAGTGGTGAGTGAAGTGGGAGCAGAATGAGGTCAGAGAAGACAGGCATCCAATCATGTGGGTGGTTGTAAGCTAGGGTGGGAAGTTTGGATTTCATTCTAAGTGGGATGGAAGCATTGGATGATTTTTAAGTAGGAGAGTAACTAGATTGGATTTAAGTTCCAAAAAGTTCACTGGCTATTCTGCAGAAAATGGATTTAAGTAAGACTGGAAGCAGGGAGAACAGTTAGAAACTATAGCAATGGTCTAGGCAAGAGGTGATGGCAGCTCAGATTAGGGTAGTAGAAGTAAAGAGGAGAAATGGCTGTTGGAATTCATTTGAAGAGAAGTTAACTAGATTTGCTATTGCATTGATTGTGGGGGATAAAGAAAAAAAGGGACTGAACATAACCTCTAGATTTTTGGCTTGAGTAATTGGGTGAGTGGAGATGCTATTTATTCTGAAGATGACTGAAGAATTTCTGGGAAATAGAAAAGTTCTGTTTTGATAATAAAAAAGCAAACATTTCTATCAGAAATACAAACAGAAATGACAAAGAGTTGATTATATGGGTGTGGATTTCCAGGAGAGATATTGAAGTCTTCAATACAGATGTGGTATTTAAAGCCATGGCATTGGGAAGGCTCGCCTAGATGGAGTATGTAGATAAAATGCAGAAAGAGGCCCAGAATTAAGTTATCTAATACTCCTAGATGGAGTATGTAGATAAAATAGAAAAAAAGGCCCAGGATTATCCGCTGAGTGGTTAGGAATAAGAAGTGGAGCCCAAAAAAGACTGAGAGAAGCTAATGAAGTAGGAAGAAAAGCAGGAGAGAGGGATGGCACAGAAGCAACAAGAAGAAAGTGCTTCAAGAATGCAGGTGAGTTAACTGTTAAGTGCTTATTGAAAGTTCTGGTAAAATGAAAGGAGAGAAAGGGAGTTTGGATTTGGCGACAGGAGACTTGTGAACTTAGGACACAGATATTAGAACCAGACAAAACTGGATTTGAATTTGAACTTCAAAGATCAGTTGTAAAGATTAAATGAGGTAAAATATATGAAATTAGTTAGCACTTAATAGGAACTTAATACTATTATTTCCTGGAAAGGCAGGATTCTTGAAATATCCTAAGAGGTCCTAACTTGCTGGTGTTTTGTTTCTGAAGCTCCAGCTTCAAAAATGATTTGGTTCTTATTTTCAAAGCAGGGAATAGAGTTTATTGACCTGGAGATAAGATACTTCAGGGAAGTTACTTCTGTCCAAGAAGGACATGAATACAAGTTTATTCCCTTGGAGTCCCATGGGGAGTTCTTCCTAGCTCTTGTTTGGTTCTTTGGGCCTTTGTGCTTGTTAAAACTTGGGTCATGAAGTTTCATGCCAATCTGTCACACTTATTTAATTCTAACATGAACAGAATGGACTGAGGCTAAAAGTGATTGGTGTTGTGCCTAAAACATTGACCAAACATCGCAGAGGAGCCTATTTCACTAACATATTCGTGCTCTCTTCCTGAGGACATCTTGCTGGGAGTTGGAGGGGATGAGAGGGTAAAAATAAAGGTTTATTGTCTACAGGTGCAGTCATCAGGAGCTCAGTTCAGTTCTTGTCCCAAAATGTTGGCTCTAGAGTTAGCCAGTTCTTAGTCTGCTATAGACATTTTTTTTTGAATTTTTGTTTATGTGAAAATGTGCTTATTCCACATGCATATTTGAAGAACATTTCACTGAATATAGAACTCTAGGTGACAGGTTTTTCTCCCCCGCTTTCAGCACTTTAAAAATGTAATTCCATTGTCTTCTGGCAATATATATCTGCCAGAAGAACTCTCATACAAGCAAACTCTAAGAATGATATCTGACCTTAATATATAGTAGAGAGAGAGACACACGATAGATACGGGAGAGAAAGGAGAGAGACACGAGACAGACACGACACAGACACGAGAGTGGAGAAAGAAGAGAAAGAGATAGAGAGAGAAAAGATAGAAAGAGAAATATAAAAGATAAAGTATATATTATATTATATAAAAATAAATATATACAATATAAATATATATATTATATAACATATATAGATTTATTATATATTTTATATAATATATGATATATAATATATATGTTTATACTATATAAACTTTAGTGTATATATAAAGTATATATACTTTAGTGTGTATATAAAGTATATATACTTTAGTGTGTATATATAAAGTATATATACTTAAAAGTATATACTTTAGTATATATATAAAGTATATAGACTTATAAAGTATATATACTTTAGTATATATATATAAAGTATATAGACTTATAAAGTATATATACTTTAGTGTATATATATTTATAAAGTATATATACTTATAAAGTATATATACTTTATATAAAGTATATATATAGTGTGTGTGTATATATATATATATGAAGCACTTTAAAATGTAATTACATTGTCTTCTGGCATATATATATATATATATGCCAGAAGAACTCTCATATAAGAGAACCCTAAGAATGATATCTGACTTTATATATACTATAAAGTGTCTGTGTATATAAAATATATATATATATATAAAAAGTCAGATATCATTCTTAGAG
>NW_022142527.1:0-14067 GCF_007565055.1 Rhinopithecus roxellana
TTGTCCTGGATTCTGCAAAGTGATATTTGGGAGCTCATTGAGGGCTATGGTGAAAAAGCAAATATCCTCCCATAATAACTGGAGAGAAGCTCTCTGAGAAACTGCATTGCCATGTGTGAATGCAACTCACAGAGTTACACGTTTCTCTTCAGTGATCAGTTTGCTAACACAGTTTTCTAGAAATCTGCAGTTAGATACTTCATAGCGCAGTGAAGCTTACGGTGACAAAGGAAATATACTCAGTTGAAAACTAGAAAGAAGCTTTCTTAGAAACTTCTTAGGCCGGGCGCGGTGGCTCAGCCTGTAATCCCAGCACTTTGGGAGGCCGAGACGGGCGGATCACGAGGTCAGGAGATCGAGACCATCCTGGCTAACATGGTGAAACCCGTCTCTACTAAAAATAGAAAAAAACTAGCCGGGCGAGGTGGCGGGCGCCTTAGTCCAGCTACTCAGGGGCTGAGGCAGGAGAATGGCGTGAACCCGGGAGGCGGAGCTTGCAGTGAGGCCGAGATTGCGCACTGCCTCCAGTCTGGGAGACAGAGCGAGACTCCGCCTCAAAAAAAAAAAAAAAAAAAAAGAAAAAAAAAAGAAACTTCTTGGTGATGTGTGAATTCATCTCACCGAGTTACACTTATGTTTCGTGGAGCAGTCCATTAACAATGTCTTTGAGGAAACTGAGAAGGGCTTCTTTGGATCGCATTGAGGCCTACGCTGATAAAGGAAATTTCATCCGTTCAAAACGTGAAAGAAGCTTTCTGAGACACTTCTTTCTGATCTGTGAGTTCATCTCACAGACTTATAACTTAAACCTCAGGAAGCAGTTTGCTATCACTGTTTTCGTGGAATCTTTAAAGTGATACTTGGGAGCCCATAATAGGGGCCCATGGTGAAAAAGGAAATCTCCTCACATAATAACTAGAGAGAAGCTTTCTAGAGATTGCTTTCTGATGTGTGACTTCATGTCACAGAGTTCCACCCTTCCCTTCGGAACAGTTTGCTACCACTGTTGTCCTGGATTCTGCAAAGTGATATTTGGGAGCTCATTGAGGGCTATGGTGAAAAAGCAAATATCCTCCCATAATAACTGGAGAGAAGCTCTCTGAGAAACTGCATTGCCATGTGTGAATGCAACTCACAGAGTTACACGTTTCTCTTCAGTGATCAGTTTGCTAACACAGTTTTCTAGAAATCTGCAGTTAGATACTTCATAGCGCAGTGAAGCTTACGGTGACAAAGGAAATATACTCAGTTGAAAACTAGAAAGAAGCTTTCTTAGAAACTTCTTGGTGATGTGTGAATTCATCTCACAGAGTTACACTTATGTTTCGTGGAGCAGTCCATTAACACTGTCTTTGAGGAAACTGAGAAGGGCTTCTTTGGATCGCATTGAGGCCTACGCTGATAAAGGAAATTTCATCCGTTCAAAACGTGAAAGAAGCTTTCTGAGACACTTCTTTCTGATCTGTGAGTTCATCTCACAGACTTATAACTTAAACCTCAGGAAGCAGTTTGCTATCACTCTTTTCGTGGAATCTTTAAAGTGATACTTGGGAGCCCATAATAGGGGCCCATGGTGAAAAAGGAAATCTCCTCACATAATAACTAGAGAGAAGCTTTCTAGAGATTGCTTTCTGATGTGTGACTTCATCTCACAGAGTTCCACCCTTCCCTTCTTGGAACAGTTTGCTACCACTGTTGTCCTGGATTCTGCAAAGTGATATTTGGGAGCTCATTGAGGGCTATGGTGAAAAAGCAATATCCTCCCATAATAACTGGAGAGAAGCTCTCTGAGAAACTGCATTGCCATGTGTGAATGCAACTCACAGAGTTACACGTTTCTCTTCAGTGATCAGTTTGCTAACACAGTTTTCTAGAAATCTGCAGTTAGATACTTCATAGCGCAGTGAAGCTTACGGTGACAAAGGAAATATACTCAGTTGAAAACTAGAAAGAAGCTTTCTTAGAAACTTCTTGGTGATGTGTGAATTCATCTCACAGAGTTACACTTATGTTTCGTGGAGCAGTCCATTAACACTGTCTTTGAGGAAACTGAGAAGGGCTTCTTTGGATCGCATTGAGGCCTACGCTGATAAAGGAAATTTCATCCGTTCAAAACGTGAAAGAAGCTTTCTGAGAAACTTCTTTCTGATCTGTGAGTTCATCTCACAGACTTATAACTTAAACCTCAGGAAGCAGTTTGCTATCACTCGTTTTCGTGGAATCTTTAAAGTGATACTTGGGAGCCCATAATAGGGGCCCATGGTGAAAAAGGAAATCTCCTCACATAATAACTAGAGAGAAGCTTTCTAGAGATTGCTTTCTGATGTGTGACTTCATCTCACAGAGTTCCACCCTTCCCTTCTTGGAACAGTTTGCTACCACTGTTGTCCTGGATTCTGCAAAGTGATATTTGGGAGCTCATTGAGGGCTATGGTGAAAAAGCAAATATCCTCCCATAATAACTGGAGAGAAGCTCTCTGAGAAACTGCATTGCCATGTGTGAATGCAACTCACAGAGTTACACGTTTCTCTTCAGTGATCAGTTTGCTAACACAGTTTTCTAGAAATCTGCAGTTAGATACTTCATAGCGCAGTGAAGCTTACGGTGACAAAGGAAATATACTCAGTTGAAAACTAGAAAGAAGCTTTCTTAGAAACTTCTTGGTGATGTGTGAATTCATCTCACAGAGTTACACTTATGTTTCGTGGAGCAGTCCATTAACACTGTCTTTGAGGAAACTGAGAAGGGCTTCTTTGGATCGCATTGAGGCCTACGCTGATAAAGGAAATTTCATCCGTTCAAAACGTGAAAGAAGCTTTCTGAGACACTTCTTTCTGATCTGTGAGTTC
Organism: Rhinopithecus roxellana; assembly: GCF_007565055.1. NCBI lineage: Eukaryota > Metazoa > Chordata > Mammalia > Primates > Cercopithecidae > Rhinopithecus > Rhinopithecus roxellana. The sequence continues at coordinate 2,851 of NW_022142527.1, forward strand.
ATCTCACAGACTTATAACTTAAACCTCAGGAAGCAGTTTGCTATCACTGTTTTCGTGGAATCTTTAAAGTGATACTTGGGAGCCCATAATAGGGGCCCATGGTGAAAAAGGAAATCTCCTCACATAATAACTAGAGAGAAGCTTTCTAGAGATTGCTTTCTGATGTGTGACTTCATCTCACAGAGTTCCACCCTTCCCTTCTTGGAACAGTTTGCTACCACTGTTGTCCTGGATTCTGCAAAGTGATATTTGGGAGCTCATTGAGGGCTATGGTGAAAAAGCAAATATCCTCCCATAATAACTGGAGAGAAGCTCTCTGAGAAACTGCATTGCCATGTGTGAATGCAACTCACAGAGTTACACGTTTCTCTTCAGTGATCAGTTTGCTAACACAGTTTTCTAGAAATCTGCAGTTAGATACTTCATAGCGCAGTGAAGCTTACGGTGACAAAGGAAATATACTCAGTTGAAAACTAGAAAGAAGCTTTCTTAGAAACTTCTTGGTGATGTGTGAATTCATCTCACAGAGTTACACTTATGTTTCGTGGAGCAGTCCATTAACACTGTCTTTGAGGAAACTGAGAAGGGCTTCTTTGGATCGCATTGAGGCCTACGCTGATAAAGGAAATTTCATCCGTTCAAAACGTGAAAGAAGCTTTCTGAGACACTTCTTTCTGATCTGTGAGTTCATCTCACAGACTTATAACTTAAACCTCAGGAAGCAGTTTGCTATCACTGTTTTCGTGGAATCTTTAAAGTGATACTTGGGAGCCCATAATAGGGGCCCATGGTGAAAAAGGAAATCTCCTCACATAATAACTAGAGAGAAGCTTTCTAGAGATTGCTTTCTGATGTGTGACTTCATCTCACAGAGTTCCACCCTTCCCTTCTTGGAACAGTTTGCTACCACTGTTGTCCTGGATTCTGCAAAGTGATATTTGGGAGCTCATTGAGGGCTATGGTGAAAAAGCAAATATCCTCCCATAATAACTGGAGAGAAGCTCTCTGAGAAACTGCATTGCCATGTGTGAATGCAACTCACAGAGTTACACGTTTCTCTTCAGTGATCAGTTTGCTAACACAGTTTTCTAGAAATCTGCAGTTAGATACTTCATAGCGCAGTGAAGCTTACGGTGACAAAGGAAATATACTCAGTTGAAAACTAGAAAGAAGCTTTCTTAGAAACTTCTTGGTGATGTGTGAATTCATCTCACAGAGTTACACTTATGTTTCGTGGAGCAGTCCATTAACACTGTCTTTGAGGAAACTGAGAAGGGCTTCTTTGGATCGCATTGAGGCCTACGCTGATAAAGGAAATTTCATCCGTTCAAAACGTGAAAGAAGCTTTCTGAGACACTTCTTTCTGATCTGTGAGTTCATCTCACAGACTTATAACTTAAACCTCAGGAAGCAGTTTGCTATCACTGTTTTCGTGGAATCTTTAAAGTGATACTTGGGAGCCCAGAATAGGGGCCCATGGTGAAAAAGGAAATCTCCTCACATAATAACTAGAGAGAAGCTTTCTAGAGATTGCTTTCTGATGTGTGACTTCATCTCACAGAGTTCCACCCTTCCCTTCTTGGAACAGTTTGCTACCACTGTTGTCCTGGATTCTGCAAAGTGATATTTGGGAGCTCATTGAGGGCTATGGTGAAAAAGCAAATATCCTCCCATAATAACTGGAGAGAAGCTCTCTGAGAAACTGCATTGCCATGTGTGAATGCAACTCACAGAGTTACACGTTTCTCCTCAGTGATCAGTTTGCTAACACAGTTTTCTAGAAATCTGCAGTTAGATACTTCATAGCGCAGTGAAGCTTACGGTGACAAAGGAAATATACTCAGTTGAAAACTAGAAAGAAGCTTTCTTAGAAACTTCTTGGTGATGTGTGAATTCATCTCACAGAGTTACACTTATGTTTCGTGGAGCAGTCCATTAACACTGTCTTTGAGGAAACTGAGAAGGGCTTCTTTGGATCGCATTGAGGCCTACGCTGATAAAGGAAATTTCATCCGTTCAAAACGTGAAAGAAGCTTTCTGAGACACTTCTTTCTGATCTGTGAGTTCATCTCACAGACTTATAACTTAAACCTCAGGAAGCAGTTTGCTATCACTGTTTTCGTGGAATCTTTAAAGTGATACTTGGGAGCCCAGAATAGGGGCCCATGGTGAAAAAGGAAATCTCCTCACATAATAACTAGAGAGAAGCTTTCTAGAGATTGCTTTCTGATGTGTGACTTCATCTCACAGAGTTCCACCCTTCCCTTCTTGGAACAGTTTGCTACCACTGTTGTCCTGGATTCTGCAAAGTGATATTTGGGAGCTCATTGAGGGCTATGGTGAAAAAGCAAATATCCTCCCATAATAACTGGAGAGAAGCTCTCTGAGAAACTGCATTGCCATGTGTGAATGCAACTCACAGAGTTACACGTTTCTCTTCAGTGATCAGTTTGCTAACACAGTTTTCTAGAAATCTGCAGTTAGATACTTCATAGCGCAGTGAAGCTTACGGTGACAAAGGAAATATACTCAGTTGAAAACTAGAAAGAAGCTTTCTTAGAAACTTCTTGGTGATGTGTGAATTCATCTCACAGAGTTACACTTATGTTTCGTGGAGCAGTCCATTAACACTGTCTTTGAGGAAACTGAGAAGGGCTTCTTTGGATCGCATTGAGGCCTACGCTGATAAAGGAAATTTCATCCGTTCAAAACGTGAAAGAAGCTTTCTGAGAAACTTCTTTCTGATCTGTGAGTTCATCTCACAGACTTATAACTTAAACCTCAGGAAGCAGTTTGCTATCACTCTTTTCGTGGAATCTTTAAAGTGATACTTGGGAGCCCATAATAGGGGCCCATGGTGAAAAAGGAAATCTCCTCACATAATAACTAGAGAGAAGCTTTCTAGAGATTGCTTTCTGATGTGTGACTTCATCTCACAGAGTTCCACCCTTCCCTTCTTGGAACAGTTTGCTACCACTGTTGTCCTGGATTCTGCAAAGTGATATTTGGGAGCTCATTGAGGGCTATGGTGAAAAAGCAAATATCCTCCCATAATAACTGGAGAGAAGCTCTCTGAGAAACTGCATTGCCATGTGTGAATGCAACTCACAGAGTTACACGTTTCTCTTCAGTGATCAGTTTGCTAACACAGTTTTCTAGAAATCTGCAGTTAGATACTTCATAGCGCAGTGAAGCTTACGGTGACAAAGGAAATATACTCAGTTGAAAACTAGAAAGAAGCTTTCTTAGAAACTTCTTGGTGATGTGTGAATTCATCTCACAGAGTTACACTTATGTTTCGTGGAGCAGTCCATTAACACTGTCTTTGAGGAAACTGAGAAGGGCTTCTTTGGATCGCATTGAGGCCTACGCTGATAAAGGAAATTTCATCCGTTCAAAACGTGAAAGAAGCTTTCTGAGAAACTTCTTTCTGATCTGTGAGTTCATCTCACAGACTTATAACTTAAACCTCAGGAAGCAGTTTGCTATCACTGTTTTCGTGGAATCTTTAAAGTGATACTTGGGAGCCCATAATAGGGGCCCATGGTGAAAAAGGAAATCTCCTCACATAATAACTAGAGAGAAGCTTTCTAGAGATTGCTTTCTGATGTGTGACTTCATCTCACAGAGTTCCACCCTTCCCTTCTTGGAACAGTTTGCTACCACTGTTGTCCTGGATTCTGCAAAGTGATATTTGGGAGCTCATTGAGGGCTATGGTGAAAAAGCAAATATCCTCCCATAATAACTGGAGAGAAGCTCTCTGAGAAACTGCATTGCCATGTGTGAATGCAACTCACAGAGTTACACGTTTCTCTTCAGTGATCAGTTTGCTAACACAGTTTTCTAGAAATCTGCAGTTAGATACTTCATAGCGCAGTGAAGCTTACGGTGACAAAGGAAATATACTCAGTTGAAAACTAGAAAGAAGCTTTCTTAGAAACTTCTTGGTGATGTGTGAATTCATCTCACAGAGTTACACTTATGTTTCGTGGAGCAGTCCATTAACACTGTCTTTGAGGAAACTGAGAAGGGCTTCTTTGGATCGCATTGAGGCCTACGCTGATAAAGGAAATTTCATCCGTTCAAAACGTGAAAGAAGCTTTCTGAGACACTTCTTTCTGATCTGTGAGTTCATCTCACAGACTTATAACTTAAACCTCAGGAAGCAGTTTGCTATCACTCTTTTCGTGGAATCTTTAAAGTGATACTTGGGAGCCCATAATAGGGGCCCATGGTGAAAAAGGAAATCTCCTCACATAATAACTAGAGAGAAGCTTTCTAGAGATTGCTTTCTGATGTGTGACTTCATCTCACAGAGTTCCACCCTTCCCTTCTTGGAACAGTTTGCTACCACTGTTGTCCTGGATTCTGCAAAGTGATATTTGGGAGCTCATTGAGGGCTATGGTGAAAAAGCAAATATCCTCCCATAATAACTGGAGAGAAGCTCTCTGAGAAACTGCATTGCCATGTGTGAATGCAACTCACAGAGTTACACGTTTCTCTTCAGTGATCAGTTTGCTAACACAGTTTTCTAGAAATCTGCAGTTAGATACTTCATAGCGCAGTGAAGCTTACGGTGACAAAGGAAATATACTCAGTTGAAAACTAGAAAGAAGCTTTCTTAGAAACTTCTTGGTGATGTGTGAATTCATCTCACAGAGTTACACTTATGTTTCGTGGAGCAGTCCATTAACACTGTCTTTGAGGAAACTGAGAAGGGCTTCTTTGGATCGCATTGAGGCCTACGCTGATAAAGGAAATTTCATCCGTTCAAAACGTGAAAGAAGCTTTCTGAGACACTTCTTTCTGATCTGTGAGTTCATCTCACAGACTTATAACTTAAACCTCAGGAAGCAGTTTGCTATCACTGTTTTCGTGGAATCTTTAAAGTGATACTTGGGAGCCCATAATAGGGGCCCATGGTGAAAAAGGAAATCTCCTCACATAATAACTAGAGAGAAGCTTTCTAGAGATTGCTTTCTGATGTGTGACTTCATCTCACAGAGTTCCACCCTTCCCTTCTTGGAACAGTTTGCTACCACTGTTGTCCTGGATTCTGCAAAGTGATATTTGGGAGCTCATTGAGGGCTATGGTGAAAAAGCAAATATCCTCCCATAATAACTGGAGAGAAGCTCTCTGAGAAACTGCATTGCCATGTGTGAATGCAACTCACAGAGTTACACGTTTCTCTTCAGTGATCAGTTTGCTAACACAGTTTTCTAGAAATCTGCAGTTAGATACTTCATAGCGCAGTGAAGCTTACGGTGACAAAGGAAATATACTCAGTTGAAAACTAGAAAGAAGCTTTCTTAGAAACTTCTTGGTGATGTGTGAATTCATCTCACAGAGTTACACTTATGTTTCGTGGAGCAGTCCATTAACACTGTCTTTGAGGAAACTGAGAAGGGCTTCTTTGGATCGCATTGAGGCCTACGCTGATAAAGGAAATTTCATCCGTTCAAAACGTGAAAGAAGCTTTCTGAGACACTTCTTTCTGATCTGTGAGTTCATCTCACAGACTTATAACTTAAACCTCAGGAAGCAGTTTGCTATCACTCTTTTCGTGGAATCTTTAAAGTGATACTTGGGAGCCCATAATAGGGGCCCATGGTGAAAAAGGAAATCTCCTCACATAATAACTAGAGAGAAGCTTTCTAGAGATTGCTTTCTGATGTGTGACTTCATCTCACAGAGTTCCACCCTTCCCTTCTTGGAACAGTTTGCTACCACTGTTGTCCTGGATTCTGCAAAGTGATATTTGGGAGCTCATTGAGGGCTATGGTGAAAAAGCAAATATCCTCCCATAATAACTGGAGAGAAGCTCTCTGAGAAACTGCATTGCCATGTGTGAATGCAACTCACAGAGTTACACGTTTCTCTTCAGTGATCAGTTTGCTAACACAGTTTTCTAGAAATCTGCAGTTAGATACTTCATAGCGCAGTGAAGCTTACGGTGACAAAGGAAATATACTCAGTTGAAAACTAGAAAGAAGCTTTCTTAGAAACTTCTTGGTGATGTGTGAATTCATCTCACAGAGTTACACTTATGTTTCGTGGAGCAGTCCATTAACACTGTCTTTGAGGAAACTGAGAAGGGCTTCTTTGGATCGCATTGAGGCCTACGCTGATAAAGGAAATTTCATCCGTTCAAAACGTGAAAGAAGCTTTCTGAGACACTTCTTTCTGATCTGTGAGTTCATCTCACAGACTTATAACTTAAACCTCAGGAAGCAGTTTGCTATCACTGTTTTCGTGGAATCTTTAAAGTGATACTTGGGAGCCCATAATAGGGGCCCATGGTGAAAAAGGAAATCTCCTCACATAATAACTAGAGAGAAGCTTTCTAGAGATTGCTTTCTGATGTGTGACTTCATCTCACAGAGTTCCACCCTTCCCTTCTTGGAACAGTTTGCTACCACTGTTGTCCTGGATTCTGCAAAGTGATATTTGGGAGCTCATTGAGGGCTATGGTGAAAAAGCAAATATCCTCCCATAATAACTGGAGAGAAGCTCTCTGAGAAACTGCATTGCCATGTGTGAATGCAACTCACAGAGTTACACGTTTCTCTTCAGTGATCAGTTTGCTAACACAGTTTTCTAGAAATCTGCAGTTAGATACTTCATAGCGCAGTGAAGCTTACGGTGACAAAGGAAATATACTCAGTTGAAAACTAGAAAGAAGCTTTCTTAGAAACTTCTTGGTGATGTGTGAATTCATCTCACAGAGTTACACTTATGTTTCGTGGAGCAGTCCATTAACACTGTCTTTGAGGAAACTGAGAAGGGCTTCTTTGGATCGCATTGAGGCCTACGCTGATAAAGGAAATTTCATCCGTTCAAAACGTGAAAGAAGCTTTCTGAGAAACTTCTTTCTGATCTGTGAGTTCATCTCACAGACTTATAACTTAAACCTCAGGAAGCAGTTTGCTATCACTGTTTTCGTGGAATCTTTAAAGTGATACTTGGGAGCCCATAATAGGGGCCCATGGTGAAAAAGGAATCTCCTCACATAATAACTAGAGAGAAGCTTTCTAGAGATTGCTTTCTGATGTGTGACTTCATCTCACAGAGTTCCACCCTTCCCTTCTTGGAACAGTTTGCTACCACTGTTGTCCTGGATTCTGCAAAGTGATATTTGGGAGCTCATTGAGGGCTATGGTGAAAAAGCAATATCCTCCCATAATAACTGGAGAGAAGCTCTCTGAGAAACTGCATTGCCATGTGTGAATGCAACTCACAGAGTTACACGTTTCTCTTCAGTGATCAGTTTGCTAACACAGTTTTCTAGAAATCTGCAGTTAGATACTTCATAGCGCAGTGAAGCTTACGGTGACAAAGGAAATATACTCAGTTGAAAACTAGAAAGAAGCTTTCTTAGAAACTTCTTGGTGATGTGTGAATTCATCTCACAGAGTTACACTTATGTTTCGTGGAGCAGTCCATTAACACTGTCTTTGAGGAAACTGAGAAGGGCTTCTTTGGATCGCATTGAGGCCTACGCTGATAAAGGAAATTTCATCCGTTCAAAACGTGAAAGAAGCTTTCTGAGACACTTCTTTCTGATCTGTGAGTTCATCTCACAGACTTATAACTTAAACCTCAGGAAGCAGTTTGCTATCACTCTTTTCGTGGAATCTTTAAAGTGATACTTGGGAGCCATAATAGGGGCCCATGGTGAAAAAGGAAATCTCCTCACATAATAACTAGAGAGAAGCTTTCTAGAGATTGCTTTCTGATGTGTGACTTCATCTCACAGAGTTCCACCCTTCCCTTCTTGGAACAGTTTGCTACCACTGTTGTCCTGGATTCTGCAAAGTGATATTTGGGAGCTCATTGAGGGCTATGGTGAAAAAGCAAATATCCTCCCATAATAACTGGAGAGAAGCTCTTGAGAACTGCATTGCCATTGTGAATGCAACTCACAGAGTTACGTTTCTCCTCAGTGATCAGTTTGCTAACACAGTTTTCTAGAAATCTGCAGTTAGATACTTCATAGCGCAGTGAAGCTTACGGTGACAAGGAAATATACTCGTTGAAAACTAGAAAGAAGCTTTCTTAGAAACTTCTTGGTGATGTGTGAATTCATCTCACAGAGTTACACTTATGTTTCGTGGAGCAGTCCATTACAACTGTCTTTGAGGAAACTGAGAAGGGCTTCTTGGATCGCATTGAGGCCTACGCTGATAAAGGAAATTTCATCCGTTCAAAACGTGAAAGAGCTTTCTGAGACCACTCTTTCTGATCTGTGAGTTCATCTCACAGACTTATAACTTAAACCTCAGGAGCAGTTTGCTATCACTGTTTCGTGGAATCTTTAAAGTGATACTTGGGAGCCCATAATAGGGGCCCATGGTGAAAAAGGAAAATCTCCTCACATAATAACTAGAGAGAAGCGTTCTAGAGATTGCTTTCTGATGTGTGACTTAATCTCACAGAGTCCACCCCTTCCCTTCTTGGAACAGTTGCTAACAATGGTGTCCTGGATTCTGCAAAGTGATATTTGGGAGCTCATTGAGGGCTATGGTGAAAAGCAAATATCTCCCATAATAACTGGAGAGAAGCTCTCTGAGAAACGCATTGCCATGTGTGAATGCAACTCACAGAGTTACACGTTTCTCTTCAGTGATCCGTTTGCTAACACAGTTTTCTAGAAATCTGCAATTAATACTTCATAGCGCAGTGAAGCTTACGGTGAAAAAGGAAATATTACTCAGTTGAAAACTAGAAAGAAGCTTTCTTAGAAACTTCTTGGTGATGTGTCGAATTCATCTCACAGATGTTACACTTATGTTTCGTGGAGCAGTCCATTAACACTGTCTTTGAGGAAACTGAGAAGGCTTCTTGATTCGCATTGAGGCCTACGCTGATAAAGGAAATTTCATCCGTTCAAAACGTGAAAGAAGCTTTCTGAGACACTTCTTTCTGATCTGTGAGTTCATCCTCACAGACTTATAACTTAAACCTCAGGAAGCAGTTTGCTATCCCTCTTTCGTGGAATCTTTAAAGTGATACCTTGGGAGCCCATATAGGGGCCCATGGTGAAAAAGGAAATCTCCTCACATAATAACTAGAGAGAAGCTTTCTAGAGATTGCTTTCTGATGTGTGACTTCATCTCACAGAGTTCCACCCTTCCCTTCTTGGAACAGTTTGCTAACACTGTTGTCCTGGATTCTGCAAAGTGATATTTGGGAGCTCAATTGAGGGGCTATGGGTTGAAAAAAGCAATATCCTCCCATAATAACTGGAGAGAAGCTCTCTGAGAAACTGCATTGCCATGTGTGAATGCAACTCACAGAGTTACACGTTTCTCTTCAGTGATCAGTTTGCTAACACAGTTTTCTAGAAACTCTGCAATTAGATACTTCATAGCGCAGTGAAGCTTACGGTGACAAAGGAAATATACTCAGTTTGAAAACTAGAAAGAAGCTTTCTTAGAAACTTCTTGGTGATGTGTGAATTCATCTCACAGAGTTACACTTATGTTTCGTGGAGCAGTCCATTAAACACTGTCTTTGAGGAAACTGAGAAGGGCTTCTTTGGATCGCATTGAGGCCTACGCTGATAAAGGAATTTCATCCGTTCAAAACGTGAAAGAAGCTTTCTGAGACACTTCTTCTGATCTGTGAGTTCATCTCACAGACTTATAACTTAAACCTCAGGAAGCAGTTTGCTATCACTCTTTTCGTGGAATCTTTAAAGTGATACTTGGGAGCCCAGAATAGGGGCCCATGGTGAAAAAGGAAATCTCCTCACATAATAACTAGAGAGAAGCTTTCTAGAGATTGCTTTCTGATGTGTGACTTCATCTCACAGAGTTCCACCCTTCCCTTCTTGGAACAGTTTGCTACACTGTTGTCCTGGATTCTGCAAAGTGATATTTGGGAGCTCATTGAGGGCTATGGTGAAAAAGCAATATCCTCCCATAATAACTGGAGAGAAGCTCTCTGAGAAACTGCATTGCCATGTGTGAATGCAACTCACAGAGTTACACGTTTCTCTTCAGTGATCAGTTTGCTAACACAGTTTTTCTAGAAATCTGCAATTAGTATACTTCATAGCGCAATGAAGCTTACGGTGACAAAGGAAATATACTCAGTTGAAAACTAGAAAGAAGCTTTCTTAGAAACTTCTTGGTGATGTGTGAATTCATCTCACAGAGTTACACTTATGTTTCGTGGAGCAGTCCATTAACACTGTCTTTGAGGAAACTGAGAAGGGCTTCTTTGGATCGCATTGAGGCCTACGCTGATAAGGAAATTTCATCCGTTCAAAACGTGAAAGAAGCTTTCTGAGACACTTATTTCTGATCTGTGAGTTCATCTCACAGACTTATAACTTAAACCTCAGGAGAGCAGTTTGCTATCACTCTTTTCGTGGAATCTTTAAAGTGATACTGGGAGCCCAGAATAGGGGCCCTATGGTGAAAAAGGAAATCTCCTCACATAATAACTAGAGAGAAGCTTTCTAGAGATTGATTCTTTCTGATGTGTGACTTCATCTCACAGAGTTCCACCTTCCCTTCTTGGAACAGTTTGCTACCCTGTTGTCCTGGATTCTGCAAAGTGATATTTGGGAGCTCATTGAGGGCTATGGTGAAAAAGCAAATATCCTCCATAATAATGGAGAGAAGCTCTTGAGAAACTGCATTGCCATTTGTGAATGCAACTCACAGAGTTACACGTTTCTCCTCAGTGATCAGTTTGCTAACACAGTTTTCTAGAAATCTGCAGTTAGATTACTTCATAGCGCATGAAGCTTACGGTGACAAAGGAAATATACTCAGTTGAAAACTAGAAAGAAGCTTTCTTAGAAACTTCTTGGTGATGTGTGAATTCATCTCACAGAGTTACACTTATTTTCGTGGAGCAGTCCATTAACCACTGTCTTTGAGGAAACTGAGAAGGCTTCTTTGGATCGCATTGAGGCCTACGCTGATAAAGGAAATTTCATCCGTTCAAAACGTGAAAGAACCTTTCTGAACACTTCTTTCTGATCTGTGAGTTCATCTCACAGACTTATAACTTAAAACCTCAGGAAGCAGTTTGCTATCACTGTTTTCGTGGAATCTTTAAAGTGATACTTGGGAGCCCATAATAGGGCCCATGGTGAAAAAGGAATCTCCTCACATAAAACTAGAGAGAAGCTTTCTAGAGATTGCTTTTGATGTGTGACTTCATCTCACAGTTCCACCCTTCCCTTCTTGGAACAGTTTG
>NW_022142528.1:0-6054 GCF_007565055.1 Rhinopithecus roxellana
CACCGTGTTAGCCAGGATGGTCTCGATCTCCTGACCTCATGATCTGCCCATCTCGGCCTCCCAAAGTGCTGGGATTACAGGCTTGAGCCACCGCGCCCGGCCAGAGGGCTTCTTAAAACCCAGAGTGCTGGATCCCACCCCAGGAGTTTCTGGTTCTCAGGTCTGTAGTGGGGCCTGAGAATTTAACTGGTAAAGTTGCCCGGTGATGCTGACGCTTCTGGTCCAGGGACCATGCCTGAGAACCACTGCTGTAAGGTGTTGTATGTGAAGGTGAGGGGTTACTGCGGCCACGCAGCGATCCCAGCAGGGCAGCTGCAGCAGTGCCTTCCCTGAGGCAACAGGAATCCGGGCAGTCGAGGGCCCTCTAGGATCACAGGGCCAGGGAGGAGACACAGAGCCTTGTTTGAGTCTGCTCCTCAGCCTGCTTTGGGGACAAAAGCACAGGGCCTCTGCCTTCCGGGAGGCAGACTGGCGAGGGGGAGAGACCAGGCTCAGGAAGAGCAGACCAAAGGTTGAGTCCTGGCCCTGTCGTCCTGTAGCCGGTGTTCCCAGGCAAGCATCCTGCTCTGTGAGTCAGGATAATGATGCCTCACTGAGTTTTCAAGAGGCGGATACAAACGATGTCCCTGTTGAGTAAATGTTACTTCCCCGTGGCTCTCTGACTTGGCTTTTGCTATTGATTGAAAAATGTGCGATTGAGTTGTTGAACCTAAATTTGAGACTTTACATTGACCTGGATTGAGTTGAGTTTGGCTGGTTTTAATCCATCATCCCAGCTCGTTCCTGAGCCTTGAGCTTGTCATTTGGCACATGAGTGATCCCTCCCTAGTTACTGGTGGCCTGCCCAGTAACTAGGGCAGTAACTAGGGCTATTCCTTCCTTAGCATTGCTGACACTGGCTTGCATGTTTTAGCGCACATAGTGGGGTAGGGGAGCAGCGCTTGCTCCTGAAGTCAGGGAAGAGTTCTCGACTCAGCACTGTTGCAGCTGTTACCTGCGAAGCTGCCTTCGTAGTTTTAAGTGGGTCTTTGCACCCAAATTAGAAACACCTCACGCCTGTAATCCAAGCACTTTGGGAGGCCAAGGCGGGTGGATCACCTGAGGTCAGGAGTTCAAGACCAGCCTGACCAACATGGTGAAACCCTGTCTCTACTAAAAGTACAAAATTAGCTGGGCGTGGTGGTGGGTGCCCATAATCCTAGCTACTGGGGAGGGTGAGGCAGGAGAATCACTTGAACCCAGGAGGCAGGGGTTGCAGTGAGCTGAGATCGTGCCTCGCACTTCAGCCTGGGCAACAAGAGCAAAACTCCATCATAAAATAAAATAAAATAAAAATTTGAAGTTGTGGATGAGAGAAGAGTTCTCTGTACTGACGTTACTGGTTTGCTGCCCACCTGCACACTTACTGTGTGTGAGCCCAAAGCCGAGGGGACACCAGGCCTAAGATGTGGTTTCTGGTTCCCAGCCAGCCTAGGTGACCAGCTTTGAGAGTGAGTGCTTGTTGTGGGGGTCGCCCCATCGCTACACTCTTCCCCATGAATAAACTACCAAAGGGCTAGAGAGAACTTAAGAACAAACTTCTTAGAACATTCACTGTTTTCAGGGATAGAGTGAGGCCCAAGGGGGAAAATAAGCAGGTGTTCCTCAGCAGGAAGGCACCGCGGGCGTTGGTCCCGAGCTGGACTGACTGGACCGCAGGCTCACGACTTCTTCTCTTACGACCTCTGTCTCAGGACGTTCTGGAACCAGGCTGCCTCCTTAAACCCAGACTTGCTGTTGTTCCTTCTTTTTCACCTCTGCCCAGATGTCCGACAGGTCTTGGAAAAATTGTTGGATCTAGAAAGGCAAGGAGCCCAGAGTTAACTCCGCCCCGCAGAGGCCGCCCCCGTTCCAAGACGGAGCATCCCAGACATTCACTTTTAAAGAGTTCACCATTGCTTTCCTGTGACTGACTTCTTTTTAAATTTTTATTTATTTATCTTTTTGATATGAGAGTTTTGCTCTGTCACCCAGGCTGGAGTGCGGTGGCGCGATCTAGGCTCACTGCAACCTCCGCTCCCTGGGTTTAAGCGATTCTCGCATCTCAGCCTCCTGAGTGGCTGGGATTACAGGTACCTGCGACCATGCCCGGTTAGTTTTTGTGTTTTTAGTAGAGATGGGGTTTCACCATGTTGGCCGGGCTGGTCTCGACCTACTGACCTCAAGTGATCCACCCGCTTCGGCCTCCCAAAAGGCTGGGATTACAGGCATGAGACACTGCACCCAGCCATGACTGACTTCTTGAGGAGGCCACTTTCTCTCATGTGACAATGTTTTGAGGTGAAATTGAGTGTCAGGTGTACGCAATTAGAAGCAACAAACGGATGGAGTTAGGAACTCCCGGAGGCAGACCTGGTGATGTATGAAGTGCAGGCTGAGAGTCGAGCAGGAGGGAGAAGAAAGAAAGGGTCACAAGCAGACTAGTGGGTGAAAAGGATTTCGCAGGCAGGGTCCTGTCAGCGTGGGCAGACCGCCTTCCACAACTTCACCACCCTCGTGTGGTCGTGCACTCAAAACCCAGGGCTGATGCTCATCATGATAACCTTCAGTCATGAGAAGGAATGTAAACTCTGTTCACTGGCTTCTGTTTTTAAGAGCACGCAGTCAGCATGACACAGAAAAGGGCACTGCTCCAGAAGTCAGATGACCTAGCTGGGCCCCTGTCACGGTTCTGGGAAAACCACTCCATCTTTCTGGGACTCAGTTTCTTCATCTTTAATTAGGAGAGAGGGAGAAAAGACTTGGCCCAGACAGCCTCTAAGATATCAGTTCTAACGCAAAGCAAAACCAGTGAGATACCATCTCACACCACACAGAATGGCTAGCTATGATTAAAAAGTCAGAAAAATTACAGAGGCTGCTGAGGTTGTGGAGAAAAGAGAATTCATACACTGTTGGTGGAAGTGCAATTAGTTCAACCATTGTGGAAAGCAGCGTGGCGATTCCTCAAAGAGTTAAAATAGAACTACTGTTCAACCCAGCAGTCCTATTACTGGGTATATACCCAAAGGAATATAAATCATTCTATCATAAACACACATGCTCGGGATGTTTACTGAAGCACTATTCACAATAGCAAAGAGAATCAACCTAAATGCCCATCAGTGGTAGACTGGATAAAGAAAATGTGGTACTTATACACCATGGAATACTATGCAGCCATAAAAAAGAATGAGATCATGTCCTTTGCAGGAACATGGATGGAGCTGGATGTCATTATCCTTAGCAAACTAACGCAGGAATAGAAAACCAAATACTGCGTGTTCTCACTTATTAGTGGGAGCTAAATGATGAGAACACGTGGACACAAAGAGGGGAACAACACATACTGGAATCTGCTTGAGGGTGGAGAGTGAGAGGAGGGAGAGGATCAGATAAAATGACTATTGGATACTAGGCTTAATACCCGAGTGATGAAATAACCTGTAGAACAAACCCTTGTGATGTGAATTTACCTACATAACAAAACTGCTTGGCCGGGCGCGGTGGCTAACGCCTGTAATCCCAGCACTTTGGGAGGCCGCGGGGGTGGATCACGAGGTCAGGAGATCGAGACCATCCTGAGTAACACAGTGACACCCCATCTCTACTAAAATACAAAATACAAAAAATTAGCTGGGCATGGTGGCAGTTGCCTGCAGTCCCAGCTACTCGGGAGGCTGAGGCAGGAGAATGGCATGAACCCAGGAGGTGGAGCTTGCAGTGAGCCGAGATTATGCCACTGCACTCCAGGCTGGGGGACAGAGCGAGACTCTGTCTCAAAAAAAAAAAAAAAAAAAAAAAACCCTGCTCATTCACTCCTGAATCTAAAATTAAAAAAAAGAAAAAAAAAAAAAAAGGATTTCAGTTCTAAAACTTCTCCTTTTCAAGGCTGTCTCTGAAGATGGAACTACACAGACTTTGTCCAAAACTCTCGACAACTGTCAGCTGCTGATACTGTTACCATTACCAGTATCATTCCCATTTTGCAAATGAGAAAACAGAGAGTCAGTGAATTAAAGCGGCTTTCCCAAGATGACAGAGAAGACAGGTCAGCATTTCCTGAGCTATGTTTTTTCATAAGTGGTCATGTGCCCCAAAGGAGTTTTGTGGTCAAGTCAGTTCTAGAAATGCTATCTGCTGGGAGCATCTCAGGGCACAGAACTATAGCAAAGACTCCAGGTCCTGTTTGTGTTTTTAATCTTATCTTCGTTTAATTTAGAGTTTCTAAATGTATTAGTCTACGGAGTCCTTTTATTCCCCCTAGGAAACAATATCTCAGGATTCAGTTTGGAAAGTGCTTGTTCAGATAGTTTGGCTTTTCTTCAGGGATAATGCCAAACCTTCCATGACACACTCTATGGAATTCCAATTGACTTGGTCTTCTGCAGAATCGCTTTTCCTAAGCTGTCCTGTGCACCACGTTCCTTGTTCTGTATAAGCAGCTGCCTTACAAAGCCAGTGCCTGCATTGGTTGCAGGGAAGCTGTTGAGAGCATTATTCATAGTGTCAATGAAGGCTCATCGAGAAATTTCAGTGAGAATTAAGTGCCGGGAAAAGGTGCGCTGTCTCGGAGGAAACCTTATATTTTCTTATTCTGGTATAAGAGCTGCAGGTGGCTTTTCATTTGGGTTACCAACAAGCTCAGAGCCCCTGTGTATGACCCTTAAGAACCAAGGGCAGTCTGTATTTCTCTTCATCCTCGACCTCTGATTTCGACTTGTACTTTCCCAGGTCCTTAATTTTAAATCTTTAGGCTACTTGGTCATGTGTATTTCCGTGAGTAGGTTCATCTTCTATGGGAATGAAGTGAGATATTTTCAAATAACTTTTGGGCAATCTGAAGTTCTCCTGTAGAGGTGAATCAAGGGATTCAGGAAGTCAAAATTTGGAGTGGATGGACTAGAAGCTATGTTCTCAGCAGGAGATGTGCCTGTGGGAGTGAGCTGCCGGAGGGCGGCATCTCCCACTGAACCTGGAGATGGAGTCTTGCTCTTGTGGCCCAGGCTGGAGCGCAATGGCATGATCTTGGCTCACTGCAACCTTCGCCTCCCGGATTCAAGCGATTCTCCTGCCTCAGTCTCCCGAGTAGCTAGTAGCTGGATTACAGGTTCCTGCCACCATGCCCGGCTAATTTTTGTATTTTTAGTAGAGATGGGATATCACCATGTTGGCCGGGTTGGTCTCAAACTCCTGACCTCAGGTGATCCACCCGCCTCGGCCTCAAAGTGTTGGGATTACAGGTGTGAGCCACCTTGCTGGGCCCTCCTGCTGCATCTTTCTTTACAACAGCTGAAGGCAAGGGCCTGAGGACCTCTGGGAGGCTGAGGGGAGGGGACCTGAGATTTCTGGGAGTCTCTGAGACCCTATTCTGGCACAGGGGTTTTTGAGGCCAAAACTCTTTTTACGATAATATTAAAATATTATTTGCCTTTTTTTGCTCTTATTCTTCACGAGTACAGAGTGGCATTTTCCAGAGAGGAGTTTTCATGACACATGCTGTCACAACAGAATGAACGCAGGAGTGGATGTGAGCACCTGCCTGTCCTCTGTTAAACCAGATGTTAAAGGGGTTTGCAAGTAATGCCACTCTTCTCACAAAACACTTTTGAAACTTTTTTTCATAAAAAATGCTATTTCTGTTAACATACTTTTTATCATTATTTAAAAATGAATGAATTAAACAAATATTTTTAAATTTTCTGTTTTGATTTCTATGATGGCAATTATCAATAGATACAATCCCATAAAGAAAGCTCTCTGGGAGTCCTCATAAACTGTAGGCATGTAAAGGCGAAATGATGAGAATTGGTACTTCCAGAACACACTTGCTTACAAATGCCCTCCTTTGGGCTATAAAATAATTCTGTTCAAACATGCTTTAAAATGTAGACTAATAATTTGTTTCGGGGACTCCCTAAAGAGAGAAAGAAAAAGAAGAAAGAAAAAAAGAGAAAGAAGAAAAGAAAGAGAAAAAGAAAGGAAGGAAGGAAGGAAGGAAGTAAGGAAAGGAAGGAAGGAAGGAAGGAAGGAAAG
>NW_022142529.1:0-24551 GCF_007565055.1 Rhinopithecus roxellana
GTGTGGCCCAGCGAGGAGGCAGCCCTGGCAGGGCATCTCCATTTTCCCTCGGTAGGAGCTAGGCTGGGCTGCGCTGCGGGAACCCAGCTTACCTGTTCTCGGCACAGGCCAGATGACAAGGCCAGATATCCCTAACCCTGTTTCCTCTGACCTGGCAGGAAGGACATCAAGAAGGGGGAGAAGAACACAATCGTCACCTCCTACAACAGGAACTTCACGGGTCGCAACGACGCGAACCCCGAGACCCATGCCTTCGTCACGTCCCCAGAGGTGAGACCGCCCAGCTGCACATGAGCCTGGGACGGCCTCTGGGGGCTCCTGGCGGGTCAGAGGAGGAGGCAGGAGGAGATGGGGACTGGGGCCAGGGTTGACATCGCAGGGCAGGGGTCATCCAAGTGGAAGCCAGGAGCCACAGGTCTTCCCAGCCCCAGGCGCATGCTTGGTGCTTCCTGCCTGGGGCTCCCTGGGTCGTGGGATTATGAGATATTTATTCAGTGCTTATAAGCATGGAATTTGGAATCTCCTAGGACTGCCTAGGACACATCCCAGCCCTGCCTCTAACTTGCTGTATGAGCGTGGCCAAGTCACGCTTTGTGTCCCCATAATCCTTGGGATTACCTGGGAAAGTGTGTGGGACACATGCAGTTTCCGACCACAGGTGGGAGTTCCACAAAAGCGAGGCCTTGCCATCGTTCCCGTGGCCAGAACGAGCCTTGCTCTTGGCGGTATTCGGCCCTGGCCATGACTGGCACATGGCCAGGCTCTCTTGACTTGGTTGTTTACCTGTGTGTTCTACAAATACTTCCTGCTAAATGGATGGAAGAATGGCCCCTTCCATGTTTTTAGCGTCCTCTGCACTGAGGGGCTTTGCATCACAGCGGCACTTCTGCGCCAGGCCCCTGCCCCCTCCAGGACAGCTGTGAGGACAGGACAGCACGCCGGCCCCGCCCTGCTGGGATGGGTGAGGCCGCACTGCCCTTGGCTTCCTGAGTCCTCTGCAGTCCCAAGGCCCTGTGGTCCCAAAGATCATCCTGCAGCTCTGGCCTCTGAGGAACACGGGTCTGGGGAGAACATGGAAATTTCCTGGTTTCCTGTCTCAGTTTTGGTCTAGGCTTCTGGTGGGTGCAGGAGATAGGAGTGTCGACTGGTGCTGACCAACATACTGGCCACCTCCATTTCAGATTGT
This sequence comes from Rhinopithecus roxellana, assembly GCF_007565055.1. NCBI lineage: Eukaryota > Metazoa > Chordata > Mammalia > Primates > Cercopithecidae > Rhinopithecus > Rhinopithecus roxellana. The sequence goes on from NW_022142529.1 coordinate 1,187, forward strand.
CACAGCCCTGGCCATTGCGGGAACCCTCAAGTTCAACCCCGAGACCGACTACCTGACGGGCACGGATGGCAAGAAGTTCAAGCTGGAGGCTCCGGATGCAGATGAGCTTCCCAAAGCGGTGAGCGCCCGTGCCCCTGAGGGCTCTGCTGGGTGCTGTGTGGCCATAGCACTTCCTTCTCAACCTCACAGCACCTCCTGTGCAGGCAGGGAGGGCGCTGCGAGTGAGAAGGGAGCAGCTGTGTTCCCTGGGAAGGGAGGTGGGGCCCGGGGAAACCTACCTTCTGAGAGTCCGTCTTTGTGGGAACTGAGGACTCAGCACCCCACACATCCCCATCCCCTGCTGCAGGAGTTTGACCCAGGGCAGGACACCTACCAGCACCCCCCCAAGGACAGCAGCGGGCAGCACGTGGACGTGAGCCCCACCAGCCAGCGCCTGCAGCTCCTGGAGCCCTTTTGACAAGTGGGATGGCAAGGACCTGGAGGACCTGCAGATCCTCATCAAGGTCAGCAGCATGGGGATGGCATGACAGCCCCACCCTACCAGGGCCCCCCGTCCCCTGAGCATCGGGAAGGGCCATGAACCTGGAGGAAGTGAGCAAACAGTCAAGTCGCAGGTGGACGATGAAAGGGAGGTTTGGCTGCAGAGCAGAGAGGGTATCGCAGTCCAGCGTTCCCCTTCTCTGTGGCCCCGAACTGGGCAGAGCTGATCTGGCCAGCCTCCATCTGGGGCCCTCAGCCATCCGGCAGCAGTTGATCAGAGCCACCTCCAGCGGGTGTGGGCAGGTGAGTACAGCTTAGGCTGAGCTGGGACAGTGTGTGTGATTACACAGCAGGCTCCACACCTGGCATGTCCACACAGGCTCTGGAAGCCGTGGATGACTCCCGCCCCCACAGTTGCACACCTGTGGATAGGGGATGGCCTGTGTTTGGCACTAACCAAAAACAAGTCTTTTTGGTGTGGCCAGAGGCCTCCAATCTGTGTCAGATATTAATTTATGCTGTTTATTAAGGGGTCTCCAGGCACCACTATGACAGAAAAGACTGATCAGTCATCAGCCAGGACCCAGGCATGTCCCGGGCTCCTGTGTCCGGCATGAGGTCGGTGGCTGATCTTGCAGCCAAGGCCTGAAGGGTGAGCGAACATTGACCTGTCCCCACTTTGGGTGAATTGCCCCAAAAGGGAGACTGAGCAGCCAGAGGCCTTTGAGAGGATGAGTGATGGGCTGGCCGGAGCCCATGTGGCCTGAGGGTGGAAGCACCAGGACCACAGAACACGTGTCTAAAACCTTGCCTGCCTCTCATTCCTCTGTCACTCGTCCTGGGCCCCAGAGCCTGCTGCCTGGCTCTGGAGGGCTTGTCATCCACCCCTCTAGGGCCATGCCCTGACCTCTGTCCTCTCTACTCACCACCCAAGGTCAAAGGGAAGTGTACCACTGACCACATCTCGGCTGCTGGCCCCTGGCTCAAGTTCCGTGGGCACTTGGACAATATCTCCAACAACCTGCTCATTGGTGCCATCAACATTGAAAATGGCAAGGCCAACTCCGTGCGCAATGCCGTCACTCAGGAGTTTGGCCCCGTCCCTGACACTGCCCGCTACTACAAGGTGGGTCAGAGTTGATGGGGGCGGGCAGTGCCAGTCGCCACTCCTGAAGGGGCCTGGAAGGCAGGTGCAGGGAGGACATTAGGGGAATGGAAACTAGGAAGGAGGCCAGCTGAGCCCAGAGGGGACTGCTGTGGAAGGAAGGAGAGGCCTGCGGCCCCTCCCTGTGGCTGAGAGGGCATCAGGCCCAGGTCTGGTGGTACAGCCGGGTCCCTGCACCAGGAGGAGTTAGTGAGAGCAGCGCTCAGGAGATATCTGGCCCGAGACCAAGATGAGGAAGGGGGCCGGCTCGGGAAGTCAGAGGCCAACAGGCTCAGAGAGGGGGCTACATGGGGCCTCGCAATGAGCAGGCAGAGAGGTCTGAGGCCAGTGCCAGGGTCTGAGGTGATTGGACTTGTTCTGCTTTGAGAAATGAACAGAACAAGTCCTGGCCCAGCCGGGTGAGGGGACTCTGGCACTTCCTGGTGGCTGGATGGAGCAGAAGGTGCTCCCAGGAAGGGGCGCCTTGAGCTTCACAGATGCATCTTGGGTGGGGCCCCGGAGGCTGTCCCTGTCTCACCCCCACCTCCCTCCACACACACCTGCCTCCCTGCCAAGCACCAATGGGTGGGTTCTGTCTTCTGTGCCACTGCAGACGGCCAGGCGCCTCCGTCCCCTCGGGGCCTCGTTTGGGTCTCATTCACCCAGGCTTCACTTGCCCTTAGGCAGCAGGTGAGGAAGGGCCCCTCCAGCCCCTTTACTGGGAGCCTCAGGATGCCCAGGTGCCAGGTGGGTGAGGCCAGGCAGGTGGGGACTGCCTTGTAACCTCACCCCCGCTTGCCTGACAGAAACATGGCATCAGGTGGGTGGTGATCGGAGACGAGAACTACGGCGAGGGCTCGAGCCGGGAGCATGCAGCTCTGGAGCCTCGCCAACTTGGGGCCCGGGCCATCATCACCAAGAGCTTTGCCAGGATCCACGGTGAGCTGGAGTCTGCACCTGGGCCATCTTCATCCCATCCCTAGTGACCAAGGTCATTTGCCCTTCCTGTGGCTGAGTTGGGCCTGGTTCTAGGCTCTCTCCACTGCAGCCCACAGGCCCGTCAGCCTCTCGCCCCTTCTTAGGCTCACACAATGCACATCTGACGCTCAGCTTCCTGGCTTCCTGCAGGCCCTGCGTCCAGGCTTGTAGATCTGAGCTGCTGAGATCCAGGGCATGTGTCACGGGGTTATTTTTAATCATGAATGTGCAGCAGGAAGGCCTCGCAGACCTCAGCACCAGCGCACACTTGCTTGGGGCGCCCCTAGTGAAAGGGAGCAGACCACGGCCCTGTAGTCAATGCCCGGGCATTGTCCCAGGCAGCAGGATTAGGGGCAACTCCCAGAGCCCCAGATGGGTTCAGAAAATGAAGCTCTCCAGGCTGGTCAGGCCCCCTGATGACCGAATGCCACCTGCCTTCCAGAGACCAACCTGAAGAAACAGGGCCTGCTGCCCCTGACCTTCGCTGACCCAGCCGACTACAACAAGATTCACCCTGTGGACAAGCTGACCATTCAAGGCCTAAAGGACTTCACCCCTGGCAAGGTTAGGAGGCCGGATCCCCCTGAGGGGGTAGGGTGAGGGGCAGCCACCTTGTTTCCCCTCCTGCACTGGCCCCAGGGTGGCTTCTCCCAGGAGGCTCCATTCCAGCTGGAAAGACCCCCAGTTCTCCAGGTGGCCCCACAGAGAAAGGGAAGCACCTTTCCAGAGTTGGAGGTTGGGGTCAGCCCAGGGCCCTCCTACCTCCTCAACCTCCCTTTACTCACCAGGACTTGACACTCAGGGGACAGCCCACCCACTGCAGGACCCTCTGGGCCCCAGGAATCCCCTTTAGGTGCCATCTGGGTCTAACCTGGGCCATGAGGCACAGACTGGCCTAGGATTTGGTTTGCCTGCTGACCTCCTAGGTCCCCAGGCAGTGCCCGACCCCCCTGCAGGACCAAAGGCACGCAGTACCCACCACTTCCACCCACACCCACCTTCTCCTTGCAGCCCCTGAAGTGCATCATCAAGCACCCCAACGGGACCCAGGAGACCATCCTCCTGAACCACACCTTCAATGAGACGCAGATCGAGTGGTTCCGCGCCGGCAGTGCCCTCAACAGAATGAAGGAGCTGCAGCAGTGAGGGCAGTGCCTCCCCGCCCCCCGCCCTGCCCCAGTGCTGGCGTCAAGTTCAGCCCCACGTGCGCCATCAGCGGATCCGATGCATCCAGTCATGGCTTCTTATTCCAAGATGGTATGACCAGACATGCTTCCTGCTCCCCGCTCAGCCCACGGAGTGACTGGTTATGGTGGGGGAGTTCTTAAAATAACTTTTTAGCCTGTAGAAGAAAAGAAAGAAAGAAAGACAAAGAAAAAGAAGATTTCTGTATTTCTTTCTTGCGTCTTTGTCGTTCTTTCTTTCTTTCTTCCTCCCTCCCTCCCTCCCTCCTCCCTCCCTCCCTCCTCCCCCCCCCCCCCCCTCTCCCCCCTCCCTCCCCCCTCCCTCCTCCCTCCGCCCCTCCCTCCTCCCTCCCCCCTCCCTCCCTCCCTCCCTCCCTCCCCCCTCCTCCTCCTCCCTCCTCCTCCCGCCCTCCCCTCCTCTCTCTCCCCTCTCTCCTCCCTCCCTCATTAAAGATCCATTCATTCTCTTAATACTCCTTACATCTCCTAGTTTCCAGGAAGCCCTGCCATGAACTGGTATTGTTACTTAGACTTAGGGTCCTTTGATCAGAGTTGATGATGTCCTCAGCTAAGTCAATGCTAGGAGTGGACAGAGATGAAGTGATGGATGTGACAGAATTGTAGAATGTAGATTTAATAAGATTTGGTATTTTAGGGCGGGGCATGATGGCTCATGCCTCTAATCCCAGCACTTTGTGAGGCCAAGGTGGGCCAATCACATGAGGTCAGGAGTTCAAGACCAGCCTGGCCAACACAGTGAAACCTCCTCTCTACTAAAAATACAAAAGTTGGCCAGGCACGGTGGCTCATGCCTGTAATCCCAGCACTTTGGGAGGCCAAGGCTGGGGGATCATGAGGTCAGGAGATGGAGACCATCCTGGCTAACACGGTGAAACCCCGTCTCTACTACAGATACAAAAAATTAGCCGGGCGTGGTGGCAGGTGCCTGTAGTCCCAGCTACTCAGGAGGCTGAGGCAGGAGAATGGCGTGAGCCCGGGAGGCAGAGCCTGCAGCGAGACCAGATTGCACCACTGCACTCCAGCCTAGGCGACAGAGCAAGACTCCATCTCAGAATAAAAAAAAAAAAAAAAAAAAATCAGCCAGGCGTGATGGCACACACCTGTAGTCCCAGCTACTCGGGAGGCTGAGGCAGGAGAATTGCTAGAACCAGGGTGGTGGAGGTTGCAGTGAGCCAAGATCGTGCCACTGCACTCTAGCCTGGGCGACAGAGTGAGACTTCATCTCAAAAAAAAAAAAAAAAAATTGGTGATTTAGGCATTTGGAGAATGCAGGCAACAAAGGTTCTTCTGGCCTGAGGAGCTATGGGGTTGATGTTACATTTTAGTAACATGGAGAATGCAGAGAGAAGAAATTGCTTTTCTTTTTGTTTTTGTTTTTTTGAGACAGAGTCCTCTCGGTTGCCCAGGCTGGAGTGCGGTGGAAAGATCTCTGCTCACTGCAACTTACGCCTCTCGGGTTCAAGCGATTCTCCTGCCTCAGCCTCCCAAGTAGCTGGGATTATAGGCGCCTGCCACCACGCCCAGCTAATTTTTTGTATTTTTAGTAGAGACAGGGTTTCACCGTGTTGGCCGGGCTGCTCTCGAACTCCTGACCTCAAGTGAGACACCCGCCTTGGCCTCCCAAAGTGCCGGAATTACAGGCATGAACCACCACGCCCAGACAGAAATTGCTTTTGAAAGCAAAAAGATGCATAAAGTCCCTCCCGACATTGAAAATTGAGATTGTTGTTCTCTGTCTAGGAGAACACATCCACCAGTTGTTATTACTCAAATCAGTAAAGGGTCTCAGCTGGAGATACTTGTCAGTAAGCCCTCAGCAAATCGATAAGGAAAACGAAAGGCAGGGAATTTGATGAGATCTTCGCAGGGGTTAGGGAGAAAAGAAGAAGACTGAGACAGGCACCCTGGGCAAGCAGGAACATTGATGGGAGTTGGTAGATTAGGAGAATACCAAGAGACAGAGGATAGCTGGAAAGGGATGAGGACCACCAGAAGAGAATATGTCCCAAGGAGGCAAAGGAGGTGTCAACAGGGTCATATTGTGCACCAAAGTTCAGAAATAATGATTATAACTTAACATTCCTTAAGCTCAGTGACTGCTGACTATGCTTCCTATTTTATGTCTTATACATCACCACAACAATCCTGCAAGGAAGGCAGATGTTTTATCATTCTCACTTTACAGACTAGGAAGCTTTGAGTATTTTGTCCAAGTTCCCAAAACTATTAAGTGTCAGGGCCAGGGACTGTGTCCAAAGTGGAGGTCTCCAAAGTTCATGTGCTTGGGCAGAAAACACCCACCGAGAAGCTTGTACTGGAAGCTCAGAAAGGAAGTGACAGGAGGCATTGTGATACACACGGTTGAGGGCCTCACTGCTTCTCCTGACTTCTCTACCTTTTCAGACAGCATTCTTCTCAGGTTCTAACAAGTTTACCCTCTCCTCTGGTTTAGCAGTCCCTCCCAGATTCATTTATCCTTCCAGTTCCCTGCGAAATTCTGAGTGCCGTCAGAATGGGCATTTTGCCTTCTTCATCTCTCCAAGTCAGCATCCTGGAGCATAGTAGATGATCAGGAAGTGCCTGATTGCCCCAATTCCACTGGCCTCTGAATTCTCACTCAAAAGGGCATAATACCAGGCCCCTCCTAGGTTTCAAAGAATTCTCAGGAATTTGCAGGCCAGAAGCAAGTATAACCTGGACTCTGGAAGGAACTTCCTCCAGGTTGGCCCCAGAAGAGGGAGGGGTAGCTGCCCTGAGCTGTACCCCTTGCCTACAAGTTGCTACAGTCCACCATCAGGCTAGTTGTGTAGCCTTAGCTGAAGGCAGAGTTCCCCTTGGTGCTCAAAGAGAAATACTTTAGGGAGGAGTGCACATTTGGAGTAGACTGAATAATAGCGCCACAGAGATGCCCGCATCTCAATCCTTGGAATCTGTGAATATGTTACCTTATATGGCGGAGGAGCTTTGCAAATGTGAATAAATTAAGGACCTTGAGATAAAGAACTTATCCTGGATTACTGAGATGAGCCCCTCATATAATCACATGAGTCCTTAGAGAGACGAGAGGGTCAATCAGGGAGAAGGGGGTGTGATGACAGAGGCAGACATTAGAGTGATCTGTCCAGGTGCTAAAAAATGCCAGTTTCTAGAAGCTGGAAGATTCAAAAAATGGATTATATACCTGGAGGCTCCAGAACAAACCAGTCCTTCAGACATTTGTTTTAGCCCCTTAAAAGTTATGTTGGGCTTCTGACCTCCAGAATGGTAAGAGAAAAATTTGTGTGGTTTTTGTTGTTGTTGTTGTTGTTTTGTTTCTTTCGTTTTTTTTTTTTTTTTGAGATGGAGTTTCGCTGTTGTTGCCTATTCTGGAGTGCAATGGCGTGATGTCAGCTCACTGCATCCTCTGCCTCCCAGGTTCAAGCAATTCTCCTGCCTTAGCCTCCTGAGTAGCTGGGATTGCAGGCACGTGCCACCACACCCGGCTAAGTTTTGTAGTTTTAGGAGAGAGGGGTTTTCACCATGTTGGTCAGGCTGGTCTCGAACTCCTGACCTCAGGTGATCCACCCGCCTCGGCCTCCCAAAGTGCTGGGATTACAGGCGTGAGCCACCATGCCCGGCAAATTTGTGTTGTTCTAAACCACTAAGTTTATGATAACTTATCAATGCAACACTAGAAAACGAATACACCGTTCTTACAAGAGCCGCTAGGCTCTTTTTATTTGACGGGGGGGGGGGGGGGGTGAGATTTGAGTGTCATCAGGAGCAGAGTATGAGGTATACTTGGAGGGAAAGAGAAAAGGAAGTCAGAGGCAGCAGAGGTGAAAAGGAGATCAGGAATGGGAAGTCGGGGGCCCCACAGTGAACCTTTCCTTATGGCTGACTAGGTTCCTTCATGGGCCTGGCCAGCCGCCTTCACCTGCTCAGCCCAGAATTTCTAGAGAGATCTGTTGTCTTTGCAAGTGGCACTGAGCTCTCCTAGACAATTACTGGCCTCCCACAGCCATGGACCTCTGTAGAGCTCCCTGGGGTCATCCAGGGCAGGAGGGTGACAGGCTGGCTTCACCGTGGTCATACAGCAGAAGTGGCAAGCTCTTCTTGCTCTTGAGGAAAGCTCACACCCAGATTGTTGCAAGGATGTTGTACATGTTGAGCATCCCTAATCTGAAAATCCGAAACCCTATGCTCCAAAATCTGAACAATTTTGTGCACTAATGTGGTGCCTCAGTGGAAAATGCCACACCTGACCTCACACAATGGGTCACAATGTATAGCTTATTCAGGGTGCCCAAGGGAAAAAAAAAAAAAAAGGCCCTCCCAGCCCCTTTCCGCTGAGATGTATCTTTTTTGCACATGCCCGGTTTCCCCAACGTGCACACACTCACAAAGGGTCATAAAATGGCATGTGTGCAGGCCAGTGTCATCAACAGCACGTTCCCCATAATGCCCCACGTAGGAGCCAAGACCTATGTGCCTTACTCACTGTGGGTATTTTTTGTTTGTTTGTTTATTCTCTACTCTGTGGTATAAAGATATTGTTGAAAATATGAAAAAGGCCTGCAGATACCCCATGAGTGACAGTGATTTTAAAAGAGAAGAAGCAAGGCCAGGCACGGTGACTCGTGCCTGTGATTCCAGCACTTTGCAAGGCTGAGGCAGCTGGATCACTTGAGGTCAGGAGTTCGAGACCAGCCTGACCAACATGGTGAAACCCCGTCTCTACTAAAAACACAAAATTTAGCCAGGCGTGGTGGCACGTGCCTGTAGTCCCAGCAACTCAGGAGGCTGAGGCAGGAGAATCACTTGAATCCAGGAGGTGGAGGTTGCAGTGACCTGAGATTATGCCATTGCACTCCAGCCTGGGCAACAGAGCAAGACTCTGTCTCAAAAAAAAAAGGGGGGTTAGGGCCGGGCGCGGTGGCTCAAGCCTGTAATCCCAGCACTTTAGGAGGCCGAGACGGGCGGATCACGAGGTCAGGAGATCGAGACCATCGTACCATCGGCTAACACAAACCCCGTCTCTACTAAAAAATACAAAAATCTAGCCAGGCGAGGTGGTGGGCGCCTGTAGTCCCAGCTACTCGGGAGGCTGAGGCAGGAGAATGGCGTAAACCCGGGAGGCAGAGCTTGCAGTGAGCTGAGATCCGGCCACTGCACTCTAGCCTGGGTGACAGAGCGAGACTCCGTCTCAAAAAAAAAAAAAAAGGGGGGGGGGGTGAGGAGAGAAAACATTTTTGTTTACCTATAGTAGAGAAAGTCAAGTTGTTGGAGAAAATGGAGCACAGTGTAAGTGTTATTAAGGTATTTATGAAACATAGATGGATTTCGTGTTCAGTCTTGGGTCCCATCCCCAATATATCTCATTATATATATGCAAATATTCCAAAATCTGAGAACGGAAACACTCTCAGTCCCAAGCATTTCAGATAAGGGATACTCAACCCGTGTTAGTTTCCTAGGGCTGCCATAACAAATGACTACAAACTTAACAGCTGAAAACAACAGAACTGTATTCTTCCACAGTTCTGAAGACCAGAAGTCTGAAATAAAGTACCGTGCTCCCTCTAAAGGCTCTCAGGATGAATATAGACATGAACTTTAGGGAACATATTCAACCCACTACAGGTCCTGAGCACTAAGCCTTGTGGGAGGACACTCTGGAAGCAGGTCCAGACTTCCCCTGGTCTTGCCTCTTCACAGCCTGTGCACTCTCTACCTCCAAAAGGCCCTTCTATCAGTCACTTACACCTGAGTATAAAACTAAGCATGAAAGCTGTGCAATTTTGGCCAGCCCTCCTGTGTTCATGAGTGTAGGTGTTGGGGAACAGGCTGTGTCTCCACTTGGGGAACTCACGGGGCAGGACAGGAAGATGTTGGTAGTCCTTGACCAGATACTTCCTATAATAATGAAAAGCCTGAATTGTTGGGCAGCTGGCAGACTGTGGCCTGCATTTACTTGCCTGGGGAAAGCTGGAAGGAAAGAAGACATGAGGCTAAAATAGAGGCTCAGTGTCTTAGTTTCAATATCTGTAAAACAGTAACAATAAATACACATACCTCATAGGATTAGTGCAGGGATAAATTGCTATACAGTCCATACAAAGTACTTAGAGCAGAGTCTCAACATGACAATAAATCAATAGTTATTAGCAATTTCATTATTTTTATGATAAACATTAATTCATAGAACATATATTCTAGATCTTTCCCTTGGAAATGTTACCATCATGCTGGGAAATAGACAAGCACGTGGAAAATAATGGGTAAATTATCTAATCTCTAGATGCTAATTATGTAGAGATTCTTTTAGACTATGTGGCCAAGCCAGCAGGAATAATTGGGTTCCTAGGAGCTTTATAATTCACAGAAACCTTTCACTAACAGCCTCTCATTTGAGTCCACAACAACCCTGGAAAGAAGAAAAGGCTTTTACCCTATTTTACAGATAAGGAAGTTTCTGGTAAAGATTAGACACTGGGGAATGTGAGTTACTGGGCTAAAACATGGCCAAGGTGGAATTTGGGCCTAGGTTTTGTGTTTTGCTTTTTTTTTTTTTTTTTTTATTAGATTCGATGCTTCAGGAGAAAGTGATACATGGAATGAGACAAATAATATCAATATGTGTACAGTACAGCCCACTCTCCTGACCTCAGTCTACAGTAAGAAATACATTTACATTGGCCAGGCTGTGGCTCACGCCTGTAATCCCAGCATTCTGGGACGCTGAGGCGGGTGGATCACAAGGTCAGGATATCAAGACCATCCTGGTTAACATGGTAAATCCATCTCTACTAAAAATAAAAAAAATTAGCCGGGCATGGGTGGCGGCGCCTGTAGTCCCAGCTACTCGGAGGCTGAGCAGAATGGCGAACGCGGGAGGCGGAGCTTGCAGTGAGTCAAGATCTGCCACTGCACTCCAGCCTGGGCGACAGAGCGAGACTCCGTCTCAAAAAAATAAAAAATAAATAAAATAAAATATAGATTAAAGGGAGGGAAAATAAGAAAGTAAGATATAAAGCACATTACCATTAACATGCACTTCGAGAAGCAGAAATTCGCTAGGACTGAGAAAATCAAAACCTGTTCTGCCATTCATTAGGCTGCACTAAAGATAAAGCTAGCCTAGAAATAACAGAAAACATTCTTCTCCCAAGGGCATGCTACAGCTATAAAGGCTCATAACCCCTCTCTCCTCTTCTCTCTGTCCCCTTCTCCTTCTTATTCACTGAGAAGCTTGTGCTCAAAATCACAGACCATCAGAACTTTGGCTGCTTGAAATCATATCAAGCAACAATGAAGCATCCCCCTCCTCCAATGAAGGACCTAAGCCACCTTGACACAAAAAACAGCAGTAATTTTCAACCCAGGTGCAAAACTTCAAGTAAGGGATTTCTGAACACAGCATTCCACCTCTATCTCAACTTCGTAGTTTCCAAGGAAACAAGACCCTGGATCCACTTCAAAGTCCCATCCTATGCCTACGCTTTCACACAACCCTGCTTTGCTTTGAGCCTATGAACACTACACTCCATCTTCTCCCAAAATCAATGATAACTCCAATTTTCCTCTTGTTTGGTGAGCACCCTCCCACCACCCTGCCACCAGTTTCTCTGTTGTGTGTTCTCCCTCATCGTAACAAGTCAACAAACTTGGCTTAGGTAGACTAAGTAGTGGTCTTGGGCTAATTGGGATAGGTTGAGTTTTTACTTAGAATCAATAGAATTCATTTCAGCATTCCTACATTGTCAGAGGTTGTTTTGTTTTGTTTTTGAGACAGGGTCTCTGTCGCCCAGGCTGGAGTGCAGTGGTGTGATCATAACTCACCGCAGCCTGCAGCCTCAATCTCCCAGGCTCAAGCGATCCTCCCACCTCAGCCTCCCAAGTAGCTCAGACTACAGGTGCGCGCACCACCACATCCAGCTAATTTTTATAGTTTTTGTAGAGACAGGGTTTCACCATGTTGTCAGGATGGTCTCCAACTCCCAACAAACTTGCCCCCCTCGGGCTCCCAAACTGCTGGAATTACAAGCATGGGCCACTACACCCTGGCTGTTGGTAATTTCTAATCTTTTAAATTACTATAGGCCAGGCGCGGTGGCTTACACCTATAATCCCAGCACTTTGGGAGGCCGAGGCGGGTGGATAACCTGAGATCAGGAGTTCGAGACCAGCCTGATCAACATGGAGAAACCTCGTCTCTACTAAAACTACAAAATTAGGCGGACGTGGTGGCACAAGCCTGTTATCCAAGCTACTCGGGAGGCTGAGACAGGAGAATCACTTGAACCTAGGAGGCGGAGGTTGTGGTGAGCCGATATCATGCCATTGCACTCCAGCCTGGGCAACAGAGCAAGACTTCGTCTCAAAAAAAAATACTATAAATGCTGCATCAGCATCTTACTTCTTTGATATTAGTAGTGTTGAATAGTGACTAAAGGGAGACTCTGGAGTTGAAACCTGGTTTGGCACAGACTGTGTGACTCTGAGAAAGTTTCTTAACCTCTCTGTGATTCCTCCATGTCCCAATCTGTAAATGGACATACTTATACTACCTACTTGATAGGGTTTTGTGAGGATAAAATGAGTTAATACATGTAAAGTGTTTAAAACATTGTTGGCACCAAGAAAAAGTATGTAAGTGTTAGAAAAAATATGCATATATAGGCCGGGCATGGTGGCTCACGCCTGTAATCCTGGCACTTTGTGAGGCGAGGTGGGTGGATTGCCTGAGCTCAGGAGTTCGAGACCAGCCTGGGCAACACAGTGAAACCTTGTCTCTACTAAAATCCAAAAAATTAGTCAGGCATGGCAGTGTGCACCTGTAATCCCAGATACTCAGGAGACTGAGACAGGAGAATCGCTTGAGCTCAGGAGACTTAGGTTGCTGTGAGCCAAGATAGTGCCATTGCACTCCAGCCTGCATGACAGAGCAAGACTCAAAAAAAAAAAAGAAAAGAAAAGAAAGAAAGAAAAAATATATCTGGTGTTATAATGTATATTGGTTTTGTCCAGAGAGGGTGCCGCCCTATACCCTGGGGGAAGGAATGCTGACATCATGAAGCTTCCATAAAAACCCAAGAGGAGGCCAGGCATGGTGGCTCACACCTACACTCCCAGCACTTTGGGAGGCCCAGGTGGGCAAATCACAAGATCAGGATTTCGAGACCAGCCTGGCCAATATGGTGAAACTCCATCTCAACTAAAAATACAAACATTAGTTGGCCATTGTGACTGGAGCCTGTAATCCCAGTTATTCGGGAGGCTGAGACAGGAGAATTATTTGAACCTAGGAGGTGGAGGTTGCATTGAGCCAAGATCGTGCCATTTTACTCCAGCCTGGGCAACAAGAGCAAAACTCCGTCTTAAAAAAAAAAAAAAAAAAAAAAAGTACTACGTAAGAATAATTTTTACATGCATAGAAATATACTTTTTCACAATAACACATAAAAGCAAAAAGAATAATTGTCTCAGACTGAGTAAGGAATACACATAAAATGGGATAATACTAAATAAGGAAAAGTTATCTCCAAATAAATTTGCATTAAAAACAAAATTTTAAGGAGGAAATGTCAGGGGACACAGTGCAGCCATGATTCTAAGTAACATGACATGAGCTGTGTATAAAGTGGGTTAATTTGGGATGGAGGGTGCAAAAGGTATCAGAAGGGAGCCATACCCAAAGCAGGAGGCCAAGTCTCGGAGACGAAGATGAGAGGACCGAGGATGAGAACAAGGGAACTACACACAGGAATGGACAGGAGGGGAACTGTTGACTTTATTGCACATAGAAGATTGCCTGAACCTGGATAGGGGGAAAAGCAGAAAGGGAGTTGTTGGGGCAAAATGTAATCCAAGATGACTCTGCACCTTCCTGCCTGAATGACTAGGAGAATGATGCCACCTTCACAGGAATAGACAGCCTGTGAAGAGGAGCTGCTGAAGAGAGTTCACTTCAGGCCACACTGGATCATAACCGTCATCTGGCAATGGCAAGTGGCCATGTACTTCAGGCAGCTGGGAGTGTGTATCTGGAGGCACATCTAGAGACCCAGCTGGCTTCTCTCATCTGCCCAGAGGAGCTGGAGAAAGCCCTGGGAGTCCCTGGGAAGAGCTTATGAAGAGGTGGCCCCAGCCGGACACAGTGGCTCACACCTATAATCCCAGCACATTGGGAGGGCCAAGCGGGAAGGTCACTTAAGTCCAGGAGTTTGAGACCATGGAGAAACCCCATCTCTACCAAAGATACAAAAATTAGCTGGGCATGGTGGTGCACACCTGTAGTCCCAGCTACTTGGGAAGCTAAAGCACAAGGATCGCTTGAACCCAGGAGGCAGAGGTTGCCATGAGCCGAGATCATGCCACTGCACTCAAGCCTGGGTGACGGAGTGAGACCCTGTCTCCAAAAAAAAAAAGAGATGTTCCCAAAGATGGGCCTCTAAAGAACATCTACTCCACTCAGGGATCTGATGGGGACAGGAGGTGAGAGAATAATTTTTACTAAAATCAGGGAAAACATCATATGAGGAAATTGGACCAGATGATTTCTGGGTTCCTTCCAGCACTAATATGCTATGGTTCTATTAAACAGACATGAAAAATATGTTGCTAGATCCTCAGATTATTTGCGATTTGCAAATTTTCAGACAAATATTTTAGTAAAATTCAGGAGCATCATGGTGTATCAGGGAATGCCAAGTTATTTAAACTGCATAAATATCCATTTCTTTCTTTGTAAAATGGGGGCAATATTTACCTTTTGGGGGTTGTTTTGATACAACATGTTGTACTAGAAGGAAAATTCCAAGTTCTTTGACATGTCTGAACCTCAGTATCCTCCACTATAAAAACCATAACATTTACCTTTCAGGATTTGTTCTGAGGATTTGAAATGGTATGTCTATAGTATTTTGCTGTGGGCTTTCAGTAACTGGGAATTTTACTTTTTACTCTTTTATTTTAAAATTAATTTAAATCACAGAAAAGTATCTGACTTCAGATGCACAGTTCCTTTATATTCCTGTAGTAGGCAAAATTCTGCGATGGCTCCCGTGATTCCTGGCCCCTGGTACCTGTTGTTTAAATCCCCTCCCTTTAAATATGGGTAGAACCTGCCTGTACTTGCTGTTAATCGAGAAAACTTTGCAGATGTAGCTAAGATCCTTCATCAGTTGACTTTGAATTAGTAAAAAGGGAATCCCTGACTTAGGTAAGCCTTTTTTTTTTTTTGAGACAGTCTTACTCTGTCGCCCAGGCTGGAGTGCAGTGGTATGATCCAGGGTCACCACAACCTATACCTCCTGGGTTCAAATGATCCTCCTGCCTCAACCTCCTGAGTAGCTGGGATTACAGGCACCTGCCACCATGCCTGGGTAATTTTTGTATTTTTAGTAGAGCTGGAGCTTCACCATGTTGGCCAGGCTGGTCTTGAACCTCAGGTGATTTACCTGCTACGATCTCCCAAAGTGCTGGGATTACAGGCGTGAGCCACTGCACTCGGCCCAGTGAGCTTTTTAAAAGAGGGTCAAGGCCTTCCCTGAATTAGATAAAATGGAAGCAACAAAGATACTCTTCTGCTGGCCATTAGAAGCAAATATCCATGCTGTGACCTGCCTGTGGAGAAGGGCAGCCTCTGAGGGCCTCAATTCTACACCTGCAAGAAACTGAATTCTGCCAACAACCTGGATGAGTTTGGAAGACCCCAGCCTTCATATGAAAATGCAGCCCAGTTCACACTTCGATTTTATCCCTGTGAGATTCTAATCAAAGACTCCCACTATGCCATGCCCAGACCTACAGAAACTGAGAGGCTAAATGAGTATTCTCCTAAGCCACTTAATTTGGCGTAATTTTTTACACATAAATAGAAAACTAAAACAGTTTTTTGCCTCCATTCAGAACATGGTTTTTGTTTATCTTCTCTCTCCCTGCTGTCTCTATGCTTGTCTAAGACCTCATTACTGGTTGCAGCAGCCTCCCCACTGGTTTCCGGTTTCCTGTACTCTCTTTCTTCTATGCATCCTGCACATTTCTTCAGAATAAAGACACAAAGGTCATAATAACCTTCCCAAAGTATTGCTCTTGACTTGCTCAAGAACCTATACCAACTCTCCCAGGCCAGTTCCATCAACTCTGATTTTTAGCTAGTTTCACAGCTCTCGATGACCCAGTCCTCCTTAAAGAGCCTGACTGGCTCTCCTGGTTTGTCTGATGACCAGACCTGTGACCGAAAACTCATTAGCGAAGTTAACTAGTCAGGAAAATCACTCCAGAGACTGCCTCCTGCAAAGCAAGTGTTCATTAATCTTGAGGGATTTTTAAAAAATAGGTTAGGAATAGTGGAGACTCAGTCCCAAACCTATGTGTTACCTCATCCACCCTAGGGACTTCTGGAGTTTTTGTTGTTGTTGCTGTTGCTGCTATTGTTATTAAGTTGATTGCTGTTTGCATTGATGAAGATTTTTTTAGACTATTTTTCAGAATTAACTACAATGTATTGAGAGTCTACTCAGTGCCAGGCAGTAGAACAGGTATTTTTAAATACATTATTTTCACCAAAAAAATATTCTTATAGGCTTTTTTTTTAAAGGCCAGTAATCCCACTGTTCATATAACCTTTGCTGTGGTTATGTGAACAGTGAACCACATAACATTGTGAACATTGTTTTTTTTAAGTGAACATTGATCATAAATTTAAACAGTACTGAAAGATATAAAGGAAAAAGCAAATTCTTCCCTCTGGCCCAAGGAAATTCTTCTCCTTAAGAGTAGCCACTATTGGCCAGGCGCATTGGTTCACGCCTGTAATCCCAGTACTTTGGGAGGCCGAGGTGGGTGGATCATGAGGTAGGAGTTCAAGATCAGCCTGGCCAAAATGGTGAAACCCCGTCTCTACTAAAAACTACAAAAATTAGCCAGGCATGGTGGCACACGCCTGTGGTTCCGGCTACTTGGGAGGCTGAGACAGAAGAATCGCTTGAACCCGGGAGGTGGAGATTGCAGTGAGCCATGATCATGTCACTGCACTCCAGCCTGGGTGACAGGGCGAGACTCCGTCTCAAAAAAAAAAAAAAGAAAAAAAGAGTAGCCACTATTGGCCAGGCACGGTGGCTCACTTGGGAGGCCAAGACAGGTAGATCACCCGAGGTCAGGAGTTTGAGACCAGCCTGGTCAACATGGTGAAACCCCGTCTCTACTAAAAATACAAAAAATTGGCCAGGCATGGAAGCATACATCTGTAATCCCAGTTACATGGGAAGCTGAGGCAGGAGAATCACTTGAACCTGGGAGGTGGAGGTTGCAGTGAGCTGAGATCGTGCCATGGCACTCCAGCGTGGGCAACAAGAGTAAGACTCCATCTCAAAAAAAAAAAAAAAAGAGTAGCCACTATTATTAGTTTTATTATGTGAAATCCCAGAAAACTGTTTTACTTAATATCAGTGCATACATATCAATACGCACATGTCCATTTTTATTTCCACCAAAAAGGATCCTAACACGTTATTGCCACATGCTAGTAGATATGTAAGTAGTTTCCAGATATTTACTATTAAAAATAATAATTTTCCCCTGGGATTTGAAAAGAAGTGAGAGGATCACTTGAGGCCAGGAGTTTAAGACCAGCCTTGGTACCATAGCATCTCTACAAAAAAACTTAAAAATTAACTCAACGTGGTGATGCCTCCCTGTAGTTCTAGCTACTGGGAAGGCTGAGGTGGGAGGATCACTTGAGCCAAGGAGTTTGAGGTTCCAGTGAGCTATGATCTGGCCACTGTACTCCAGCCTAGGTGACAGACCAAGACCTTATCTCTAAAAAATAATAATATTCCTCTTTACTGAAATATTCCAGCTAATATATGAAAGAAGAGTGACAGAATATCATTATTTTGCAATTGATAATGAATTAATTGATCTAAGCATTGAGAATCAATCACTGCTGTTACACAAAAAAAGAAGCAGCTAGACATTACATGTCTCCTTATAGAAAAGAAATAGTACCACCTATGAAGTAGTCATGTCATGGGGTAAAAAAGTAAACCTAAATCTAATCAAGCCTCTAAGTACCAATTTACATAAAATAGAGGACGGAGGATCCTGATAACCTACATCCTGGGAGACAACTCTCTAAAGAGCCACATATTGGGTTCCACTGATCCACCCATCATTCCATGGAAGCACAGTTGTAAAGAAAGGCAAACTATAATGAGAAGGCCACCTGCAGCACACAGAGGCAGGTGACCATGGCAGTTGTTGTCAACCTGGTTGGCCTGACAAAGCCATTTCCACTTTAAGGGAAGCCCTGTTGCAGGGAACAAACACATACTTTTGAGGCTCAGGGTACCATGTGCTCCAGGGAGGCTTCATAGGCATAAACCATTGTGGCCTCTGCGACTTTAACTCTTCTGGTTTTAGTACCACACAGCTCCTTTCTGTTCCCATAGTCAGGTCAGCCTAGGAGCTCATTGGTTCTTTAAGTCAATTACACATTCGAGCCTAGTCCTGCCAAGATCTGGCTCTGTCTACCCGTTAACTACCTCTTGATGCTGCTCTGTCCTCCTTGCCCTGTAACCGCCACCTGTACTAGACTTCCTGCAGTTCTTCCTATCTACCTGAGCATGATCTTTTTCCACTCTCTCCAGGCCTTTGCCCATGCCATCCACTGCCTGGTACACCCTTCCTATCCTTGTCAAGTGTCATCCTAAAGGTCCTTTCCTTCAGGGAGGCCTTCCCTACACCCACCAACGTGAAGTGAAGTTAGGACTCCCTCCATTACACTCTCTGTATCTATACCTCTACAGTTGTAATACTTGTCACACTTTCTCATAGTCACGGGATATTAATATGTCTTCTCTTCTAGTCACTGGAGGTCCAGGAAGGCAGAAGCCACTCCTGTTCAATTTTCTGTCCTCACTACCTAGCAGATTACCTGCCATCTTCACAGATACTCAATAAATTCTTGAATGAAAGAACAAATGATATCACACCTAACAATGCTTAGGAGTCAGAGAGAAGAAAATGGTCCTAGAATGCTGTTCTTACAGAATTTTAATAATGTTCATAGATAATTAATATTAAAACATTAGTAGATACAGATTTTCAATCAACACATATTAAATGAATTATTAAACCTAGTCCCCTCGGTTACATGGACAGTCTCTCACTTAAGGGTCAATTTCTGAAACCCAAACAGAGCTGCCCTTCAGGCCTACTACAGAATTATTGATAAGCAATATTACGAGCTATGACAGTGTCCTTCTGGTCCTTTTTTTTTTTTTTTTTTAGATAGTGTTTTCCTTTGTCACCCAGGCTGGAGTGCAGTGGCAGCAGCCTCCATCTCCCAGGTTCAAGGATTTTCTCCTGCCTCAGCCTCCTGAGTAGCTGGGACTATAGGCGCCCACCACCATGCCAATTTTTGTATTTTTAGTGGAGGTGGGGTTTCACCATGTTAGCCAGGCTGGTCTTGAACTCCTGAACCTTCAAATGATCCAACCACCTGGGATTACAGGTGTGTGAGCCACTGCGTGCGGCCAACAGAACCTATCTTAACAAGTGGCTGTAGGCTGGGCACAGTGGCTCACGCTTGTAATCCCAGCACTTCAGGGAGGCCGAGGCAGGCGGATACGAGGTCAGCAGATCGAGACCATCCTGCTAAGTAAGTGTAAGGTAAAACTCTTAGCTTACTGCTAAGTAAGTTTAAGGTAAACAGTTAAGTGCTCAGTAAGGGGAAGCAATCATTATTTTAACAATTATTGTTATAACCTCAACATAAGCAAATGCTTTAAAGATGTCTGAGCAGGAGAAATGATCAAAGAGGTTCTTGAGGACTAATCTCACCAATTACTTCTCCTCCAGAGTTAAATATCAAATCTATCACCTCTTCCCCCTTCCTCACTCTGTAACATCCTTCCCAGTGATCATCATCCCCAGGAGGAGCCCCAAAACCAGCAACTAAGGCTCTCTCTTGTCAGTGAAAGGATTCCAGCTGGTGAGCCCCACCACTGTGGGGACAAACTCAATTGAGTTGAGCTATGACCTCTGGGATGGAGGCTCACAGCCACCTAATTCCACCCTCAATGTACTCAGCCACCACTACCCAGGATTTTACATCCAGGGTGCACTCTGAAGAGAATAAAACCAGTGATATTTCTTTTCAATTCTAAAGCATAGATATTTCCCCCTAAAACACAGGGAAGGGTCCAGGTTTTCAGAATGACCCTGTTTCTCAAGTCCCTTAGCTGCTAACCTAGGAGCTTATCCTCTGGAGAGTTTCTGAAGAAAGGCTTCTCTTTGCCTCAGTTTCCTTATCTGTAAAATGGGTGATAATAACGGTACTATTTTCCTGAGGTCCTGGTGAGAATTAGATGAGTCCAATATGTATAAAGGGCCTAGAACACTACCTGGCACATAGTAAGTGCTCCGTAGGTGTTAGCTTAACTTAATTATGAACTTTAGTTCTTCCATTCTTATTTGTACTGCTTTCTATTTGTGATCATATATTTTTCAATTACTAAGTATTAACAGTGGGCCTTGTAAGAGACTATTTCAGCCCTAGTGCACCTTTGGGGCAGCAGTTTGGCTGGTGGCTTATAAATAGTCATCCCCCCAGATCAGATGGCACCCATGCTTTTCTATAGACCCTTGTGTAAGTTGTATCTGTTAATTTCATTCATTGAGAAATATATACTGTAGATAAAAGAATCCAGCAAAGCCTTTAAATTAATTGGTAACTTTATTAATAACAATAGCATCTACACACATTTGAAAACACTCATGTAGGAGACAGTTAAGATTTATTCAGCCTGTGATTAATGTCTAGAGCTCATTTGGATTCATCAGACCACTGCTATCAACTCCAAAAACCCTTAGCCAAAAACAGAGTTGAATCACTCATCAAACCATCAGTGTCTTCCTTGGCAGAATCAAGGGTTGGACAGAAAGACTAAATATTCTGTACCTCCACAAAATAAAACTAAAATGCAATTGTCCTGCATCTTGAGAATACAAGGGTGGACAGTATGAGCTGCATGACTGTGAACCAATGAGGCTCCCCTTTGGCTCTATTTGTAAAAAAGGAGATTTTAACCCTGTAGTTCTGCCTATCTTGCATGGCCTCCTGAAAAGCAAATGAGGGGGTGACTGTCAATTAAAAGCTCCTCTCCTTTTAAGAGGGGAAACACCAAGAGGGGGAGAGTAAGAAACTAAGGAAAGGCTCTTTCCAGTGACCAATACGCTGGAATTTGATTGAACATCCAAAAGAGGTTATGCTAAAACTGGGAATAGCATAAGGGTGGATTCTACCATTGCCACCTCCTCTTTATGCAAAAAAAATCTTAACACGGCCCCCCCCCCAGCTGTTTGCACTGAGGTGACTAAGGATACATTTGAGGAAGTAGCTCCAAAAAACATTTCCATTTTCACCGTGCCTTCACATAAATCTAATGGACATTGAACCAGGCACCCATCATCCATCCACGAAAGCCGATTAAGAAAAGGATGGGATGGAAAAACTAACCAACAATATTACATCAATACGTAGTATTTTAAGTAAGTGTCCATAATGTGCCAGGCTGAAGATGCACGGGGGAAAACCACACCAGCCGGTCTGTCAAGGGCTTGAGAATACATAAACAAGAAACCAGACGAACCAATTTCAGACAGCTGCTAGAAGGAAGATTAAAATGAGACAGGCAAGTATGAGTGGCGCGAATTCCTTAGTGGATGACGTAGGTCTCGGAGAGGTGACTTTTGAGCCCGTATCTACACGGGTAAGTGCCTCGCAGTGACGGGGCCGTAGCCCTTACCATTTAAAGCAGAGACCATTAAATGCGATGAATTATCAACAAAACGAGAGAAATAGGAATTTCAAAGTTCTCAAGTGAACGACGGAAACTGAAATCTACAAATTGGAAAGAGGCGCAGAATTTGAAATATTCATGTCGCCCCAATCAGGAAAAGGATGGGAACTCGGCCTGCGCGGGTTCGTCCCAACTACACAGAACGGCTGGTATCCACAGGAGACCCCCATCGCACGGCAGAACTGGTGACCGGACACAAAAGGTGCTGCCAAGCGTCAGTCATACAGAGCTGTCACGCAGTGTTTGCGGAACCTGGGCTGGAATTTGTGTGCCTGGAGTTCTCTTAAATAACAGCCCGAACTCAGCCACTTCGTTTTTAGAATGAAACAGACCCAAGAAGCCACCAGGGCGCCAGTGTGGGGCGCGAGTGGGGGCGGGTAAAGAGGCGGATTCCCAACATCCTAATTGAGAACCGACTCCTGGGAAAGCTAAGCAGCACAATGAGTGAAGACACGCTCTAGATTGAAAAGCAAATCCAATCATGCACCAGGGACCTCAAGTTCCAAATGGTTAAAAAGCTATGTGTGCCACTTCCCATGACCTTTACACTAAAATAACTTACTTTATGAGAAGAAACTAAGGGAGTAAGTGAACAAGCTCTTTTCTACTGATTAGGTGGGTGGCTCTGAAAAGAGCCTTTGGAGTCAAGCAGCCGGCGACTCGAGCGAGCGAGCGCCAGGTCCCGGCAGGGACTCACTTGGAGCTGGTGTACTTGGTGACAGCCTTGGTGCCCTCGGACACGGCGTGCTTGGCCAGCTCGCCGGGCAGCAGCAGGCGCACGGCCGTCTGGATCTCGCGGGACGTGATGGTGGAGCGCTTGTTGTAGTGCGCCAGGCGGGACGCCTCTCCCGCGATGCGCTCGAAAATGTCGTTGACGAAGGAGTTCATTATGCCCATGGCCTTGGACGAGATGCCGGTGTCGGGGTGGACCTGCTTCAGCACCTTGTACACGTAGATGGAGTAGCTCTCCTTGCGGCTGCGCTTGCGCTTCTTGCCGTCTTTCTTCTGGGCTTTGGTGACGGCTTTCTTGGAGCCCTTTTTAGGAGCCGGAGCGGATTTTGCCGGTTCAGGCATGGTAAGACACAGTACAAACGCGGCTTAGCCAAGAAAAGAAGTAAGAGAATGGGCGGGCCTGATTCTTTTATAACCACCTTATGCAAATTAGGGCTCCGAAAGTCATTCATTTCCATTGGTCCGTG
The DNA here is from genome assembly GCF_007565055.1 of Rhinopithecus roxellana. Classification (NCBI taxonomy): domain Eukaryota; kingdom Metazoa; phylum Chordata; class Mammalia; order Primates; family Cercopithecidae; genus Rhinopithecus; species Rhinopithecus roxellana. Next base: position 24,042 of record NW_022142529.1, read on the forward strand.
TGCGGACCTTGCGTTTTCAGCAATGCGTACGCAACAACACCGACTCTTGACTTGATTGGCCGGTTCTGAAGCCATATTAGGACCAATGAAAAACTCGTTCTAGACCCCACCCCTAGGAAAGCTTATAAAGGCTTTCCTCTTGGTTCTCTTTCAAGCTTATTTTGTAGCGAGGTTCTGAGCATTTTCTGTGTTTAACCTTGATTTCAGTCATGTCTGGTCGTGGCAAACAAGGAGGCAAGGCTCGCGCCAAGGCCAAGTCGCGCTCGTCCCGCGCTGGCCTCCAGTTCCCGGTAGGGCGAGTGCACCGCTTGCTACGCAAGGCAACTACGCGGAGCGGGTGGGGGCTGGCGCGCCGTCTACATGGCGGCGGTCCTCGAGTACCTGACCGCCGAGATCCTGGAGCTGGCGGGCAACGCGGCTCGGGACAACAAGAAGACGCGCATCATCCCTCGTCACCTCCAGCTGGCCATCCGCAACGACGAGGAACTGAACAAGCTGCTGGGCAAAGTC
>NW_022142530.1:0-27983 GCF_007565055.1 Rhinopithecus roxellana
CTCTGTGTCACACACACACACACACACACACACACGCACGCACACACTGAATTGGAACCTCTGAGTGTGTCATGCCAGCACCTAAATTTTAATAAATCTTCATGTGACTCTTTCCTTAAAACTTTGAGAACCACTGCTCCAAAACACCTAAAATATGACTCCATTAGAATGTTTTAGCTGTTATCAGGTGTTACAGGAGAAGATGGTACACTGAAGGTACTCACAGCTGAGAATGTCTCTGGAGGAGGAGAGATTAAGAGTGGGAATCTGCCTGGGGTCCGGAGAGGACTTGTTTTCAGGTTAAGGTCTGTGGTCTGGGGCCATGTGTGGTTGCCCCACCATCCATTCTTCTTCACCCTTTCCTAATTGTTCCTGTATGTGCTGTGACTTTCCCCCTTATTCCAGGGGAAAACTTAATCCCATCCCCTCTTCTGTAGTGATTGATTAATGAAGCCTAGAGACATGGGGAGACACTTGTCAGGGGCTTCTGGCATAGCAGCAAGTGTGCTCGTAAAGGAAATCCATCAAAGAGACAGCTTTCTCATGTGAATGCTGTGGTTGCTGCTGTGATGCTGGGAACGGTTCGGTCAAAGGAGGAAAAACACCTACTGGTGGCGTGAAAGATAAACTAGAAAGACAGAAAGGCAAACAAAACCAAAAGTGTCTTTTTTATTGCTTTATTATTTGACAAGTAAATAAAACCCAAAATTCTCTGTGTGATTGTTGAGACCCTATATAAAGCCAGCTTCAAAGCCCAACCCAAATGGGGCACTCAGTGAGTCTCTCCTGTGTGTGGCCTGGCCTTGTGGGCAGCTCTTGCCAAGGAAACTTCTCTCCACCCAAGTGAGGCTGTCAAGATATTTCCTTAGCTTCACAAGCAAATGGTCAGCGAAGGAAGTAAATCCTTTTTAAGAATGAAATCTTTAGTACAGCATGTTTAACTGTTTTACTACACCTGAAGTTACAGATTGGTTTATGAACCTTGTAAAGAATTATTTAGTGTTGCAATTATCAGATTTTTAGCAAATAACATCTCAGAAAATGCCTAATAATCATATCTTAAGCTTATTTGAATTAATATCTAACACAATATTGCATAGACAGTCCAGTTTTCCTCAAGTATCATATTTCAGAAACCCGAGCACTGTCTGGTGAGGAGCAGTCAGCCTCATCAAGGAGGAAGTCCCATCAGCAGAGGCTTGCCTTTCTGTTTGCAATAACATTGTGACATATTTTTGTACAGTTTTCTTGAATATTGAAGTTGGCTGAATTATTTGTTGAAGTGCAATTTCCATTCTGGCTCTTAAACTTGTATATTTTGTGGAACAGTAAGACTCACAAGAAGTAACATGCTGTGTTTGTGGATGATATTCTTTTTTTTTTTTTTTTTTTTTTTTTTTTTTTTTGAGATGGAGTCTCACTCTGTTGCCCAGGCTGGAGTGCAGTGGCACAATCTGGGTTCACTGCAAGCTCTGCCTCCCAGGTTCATGCCATTCTCCTGCCTCAGCCTTCCAAGTAGCTGGGACTACAGGCACCCACCACCACACCCAGCTAATTTTTTTGTATTTTTAGTAGAGATGGGGTATCACCATGTTAGCCAGGATGGTCTCAATCTCCTGACCTTGTGATCTGCCCACCTTGGCCTCCCAAAGTGCTGGGATTACAGAAATGAGCCACTGAGCCTGGCCTCTGGATGATATTCTTATCTGAATACAAAGCACAATGAGATGAGCAAAGTTAACATGGCACAGACTTCCTGGTTTCTCCCATACCTGTGACTCTTGTCACCTACACTTTGGGGTCCCCCATTCATGTGTATTTAACTCCTTGAAGGCTCCTGATATCAATCCTTGCCTGAGGCAATTTCTAGAACAACAACAACAAAAAATTAAAACTCTAATAAAAAGCCCTCTTCACTGATAATTAAAAAAATGTCAGAAACATTGACTTGACTAGTGCTAGCGAGGTGCATTCTCACAGCCTATAAATATGTGGGTTCTAGAATCAGAAAACTCAGGCATTCATCAGACAACAATTGTGTCACAGAATTGTTTTTGTCATTGTTACTTATAATACCAACTTGTTTTTGGTTTTCTTTTCCTAATTAACAAATGAAAAAGAAAGTATATATATATTTTTAAGTTGGAAGTTCCTTAAAGTACTTTCAGATTCTTTCTATAGGCAGTGGTGGGCACAGCACCCCCCTTTATCACAATTGCCTCTGGATTCTCTTGAATCCTTCTAAATTAAAGTGATCCGAATCTGATTTCTTTTCTATTCAGTTAAAATTATAACTGTGAAAGTAGGGTTTGAACTAAATTAACCTAATGCCTAAATCATTTATGATATTAAGTCTGTTGTCCATATTAGCCAAACTTGTGTTATTTCTCAGCTTCAGCTTTTCAGGTGTATGAAGGAGACAATATCTATCTTTGGATTTTATATGGAAATTAAAGAAAATAAGGCATGTAAATAAGAGTTTATTGTTCATTGAACAATTACTGTGTGTCAGACAGATATATTTATGAAAATATGCTTTTACTATATGCAATTACTTGCATAATAACTTTAGCATCACCTCATTCAGTAATATGCAACCTCAGGAAACTGAGGCTTAGAGAGAAAGAATCAGCTTTTTGTCTAGGCAGGGAGTAGGGTAGCTGGAATTTCGCTTGGAGTCAGTTAGACTCCAAGTTGTGAGTCTCCTCACTTGGTGACTCTGTATAGCACCTACAGTGATAATAAACCAAGCATCTAAGAAATTGTTAACACTGCTTAACATTTTGCACTTAATAAAGTGTATTTGAAGTGACTTATCCTGCAATGCAATTTAATTTTTAAAAGATAAATGTAGAGTTAGAAAGAATAAGCAGACTTTGTGTTTGAGCTGCAGTCTTGTGTCCATGAGCCCAATCTTTCCTATGGTAAAGCAGGTTTCAAACAACAGTGTTTATTTTTTATGTACATTATGAAAACTTAAATGGTATTTCTGGTTCTAGATCCTTGAGGAATCGCCACACTGTCTTCCACAATAGTTGAACTAATTTACACTTCCACCAACAGTGTAAAAGCATTTCTATTTCTCCACAGGCACTCCAGAATCTGTTGTTTCCAGACCTTTTAATGATTGCCATGCTAACTGGCATGAGGTGGTATCTCATTGTGGTTTTGATTTGCATCTCTCTAATGACCGGTGATGACGAGCTTTTTTCCATATGTTTGTTGGATGCATAAACGTCTTCTTTTGAGAAGTGTCTATTCATATCCTTTGCCCACTTTTTGACGGGCTTATTTGATTTTTTTCTTGTAAATTTGTTTAGGTTCTTTGTAAATTCTGGATATTAGATCTTTGTCAGATTGATAGATTGCAACATTTTTCTCCCATTCTTAGGTTACCTCTTCATTCTGATGATAGTTTCTTTTGCTGTGCAGAAGCTCTTTAATTTAATTAAATCCCATTTGTCAATTTTGGCTTTTGTTGCAATTGCTTTTGGTGTTTTAGTCATGAAGTCTTTGCACATGCCTATCTCCTGAATGGTATTGCCTGGGGTTTTTCTAGGGGTTTTGTAGTTTTAGGTTTTTACATTTAAGTCTTCATTCCATCTTGAGTTAATTTTTTTTATAAGGTGTAAGGAAGGGGTCGAGTTTCTGTTTTCTGCATATGGCTAGCCAGTTTTTCCAGCACCATTTATTAAATGGGGAATCCTTTACCCATTGCTTGTTTTTGTCAGGTTTGTCAAAGATCAGATGGTTGTAAATGTGTGGTGTTATTTCCTAGGCCTCTGTTCTGTTCCATTGGTCTATACATCTGTTTTGGTCCCAGTACCATACTGATTATAGCTTGAAGTCAGGTAGCGTGATGCCTCTAGCTTTGTTATTTTTGCTTAGGATTGTCTTGGCTATACAGACACGTTTTTGGTTCCATAGGAAATTTAAAGTAGGTTTATTTTTCTAGTTCTGTGAAGGAAGTCAATGGTAGCTTGATGGAAATAGCATTGTATTGATAAATGACTTTGGACCATATGGCCATTTTCATGATACTGATTCTTCCTATCCATGAGCATGGAATGCTGTTCCATTTGTTTGTGTCCTTTCTTATTTCCTTGAGCAGTGGTTTGTGGTTCTCTTTCAAGAGGTCCTTCATGTCCCTTGTAAGTTGTGTTCCTAGGTATTTTATTCTCTTTGTAGCACTAATGTGAATGGGAGTTCACAATGATTTGGATCTCTGCTTGTCTATTGTTGGCGTATAGGAATGCTTGTGATTTTGCACATTGATTTTGTATCCTGAGAGTTTGCTGAAATTGCTTATCAGCTTAAGGAGTTTTTGGGCTGAGACTGTGGAGTTTTTCTAAATATACAATCATGTCTTCCGCAAACAGAGACAATTTGACTTCCTCTCTTCCTATTTGAATACTCTTTATTTCTTTCTGTTGCCTGATTGGTCTGGCCAGATATTCCAATACTATGTTGAATAGGAGTGGTGAGAGAGGGCATACTTGTCTTGTGCTGGTTTTCAAAGGGAATGCTTGCAGCTTTTGCCTGTTCAGTATGATATTGGCCATGTGCTTATCATAAATACCTCTTACTATTTTGAGATATATTCCATCAATACCTAGTTTATTGAGAGTTTTTAGCATGAAGTGGTGTTGAATTTTATCAAAGGCCTTTTCTGCATCATTAAGATAATCATGTGGATTTTGTAATTGGTTCTGTTTATGTGATGGATTACATTTATTAATTTGCATATGTTGAATCAGTCTTGCATCCCAGGGATGAAGCCAACTTGATCGTTGTGGATAAGCTTTTTGATGTACTGCTGGGTGCATTTTGCCAGTATTTTATTGAGGATTTTCATGTCAAAGTTCATCAGCGGTATTGGCCTGAAATTTTCTTTTTTTGTTGTGTCTCTGCCAGGTTTTGGAATCAGGATGACACGATGACACTGGCCTCATAAAATGAGGTTAGAGATGTGGTCTGTCTCTTTTCTGTTGTTGGAATAGTTTCAGAAGGAATGGTATCACTGGTAGAAGTCAGCTTTGAATCCATCTGGTCCGGACCCTTTTTTTTTGGTTAGTAGGCTATTAATTACTACCTCAATTTCAGGAAGTTGCTATTGGTCTATTCAGGGATCGACTTCTTCCTTGTTTAGTCTTGGGAGACTGTATTTGTCCAGGAATTATCCATTTCTTCTAGATTTTCTAGTTTATTTGCATAGAGGTTGTTTAATAGTATTTTCTGATGCGTAGTTTGTATTCTGTGGATATCAGTGGTGATATCCTCTTTATCCATTTTTTTTCTTGTGCGTCTATCAGTTTCTTCTCTCTTTTCTCGTTGTTAGTCTGGCTTAGTGGTCTATTTTTGTAATCTTTTTATAAAACTGCTCCTGGATTCATTGATTTTTTTAAGGGTTTTTTTTTGCGTCTAGATCTCTTTCAGTTCTACTCTGATCTTAGTTATCTCTTGTCTTCTGTTAGCTTTTGAATTTGATTGCTCTTGCTCCTCTAGTTCTTTTAATTGTGATTTCAGAGTGTCAAGTTTAGACCTTTCTCACTTTCTGATGTGGGCATGTAGTACTATAAACTTCCCTCTAAACACTGCTTTAGCTGTGTCCCAGAGATTCAGATACATTGTGTGTTTGTTCTCATTGGTTTCAAATAACTTATTTATTTCTGCCTTAATTTCATTTTTGCCTAGTAGTCATTTAGGAGCAGGTTGTTCAGTTTCCATGTAGTGTGCAATTTTGAGTGAGTTTCTTAATCTTGAGTTCTAATTTGATTGCACTGTGGTCTTAGAGATTGTTTGTTATAATTTTTGTTCTCTTGCATTTGCAGAGGAGTGTTTTACTTCCAATTATGTGGTTGATTTTAGAATACATGCTATGTGTTCCTGAGAAAAATGTATATTCTGTTGATTTGGGGTGGAGAGGTCTATAGATGTCTATTAGGTCCACTTGGTCCTGAGCTGAGTTCAAGCCCTGAATATCCTTGTTAATTTTCTGTCTCATTGATCTGTCTAATATTGACAGTGGGGGTGTTAAAGTCTCCCACTATTATTGTGTGGGAGTCTAAGTCTCTTTGTAGGTCTCTTAGAACTTGCTTTATGAATCTGGGTGCCCCTGCATTGGGTGCATATATATTTAGATAGTTATCTCTTCTTTTTTTTTTTTTTTTTTTTTTTTTTTTTTTTTTTTTTTTTTTGAGATGGAGTCCCGCTCTATCACCCAGGCTAGAGTACAGTGGCCGGATCTCAGCTCACTGCAAGCTCTGCCTCCCAGGTTTATGCCATTCTCCTGCCTCAGCCTCCCAAGTAGCTGGGACTACAGGCGCCCGCCACCTCGCTCAGCTAGTTTTTTGTATTTTTTTAGTAGAGACGGGGGTTTCACCATGTTAGCCAGGATGGTCTCGATCTCCTGACCTCGTGATCCGCCCGTCTCGGCCTCCCAAAGTGCTGGGATTACAGGCTTGAGCCACCGTGCCCGGCCCTAGGATAGTTATCTCTTCTTGTTGCATTGATCCCTTTACCATTATGTAATGCCCTACTCCATCTCTTTTGATCTTTGTTTGTTTAAAATCTGTTTTATAAGAGACTAGGATTCAGCTCCTGCTTTTTTTTTTTTGCTTTCCATTTGCTTGGTAGATCTTCCTCCATCCCTTTATTTTGAATCTATGTGTGTCTTTTGCATGTGAGATGGGTCTCCTGAATACAGCAAACTGATGGGTCTTGACTCTTTCTCTAGTTTGCCAGTCTGTGTCTTTTAATTGGGGCATTTAGCCCATTTACATTAAGGTTAAACTTGTTATGTGAGAATTTGGTCCTGTCATCATGATGCTAGCTGGTTATTTTGCACATTGGTTTGATGCAGTTTCTTCATAGTGTCATTGGTCTTTATATTTGGTGTATTTTTGTAGTGACTGGTACCAGTTTTCCTTTTCATATTTAGTGCTTCCTTCAGGAGCTCTTGTAAGGCAGGCTGGGTGGTAACGAAATCCTGCAGCATTTGCTTGCCTGGAAAGGATTTCATTTCTCTTTCACTTATGAAACTTAGTTTGGCTGGATATGAAATTCTGGGTTGAAAATTCTTTTCTTTAAGAATGTTGAATATTGGCCCCCATTGTCTTCTGGCTCTTAGGGTTTCTGCAGAGTATCCATTGGTAGTCTGATGGGCTTCCCTTTATGGGTAACCCAACCTTTCTCTCTGGCTGCCCTTAACAATTTTTCCTTCCTTTCAACCTTGGAGAATCTGAAGATTATGTGTCTTGGGGTTATTATTTCTCAAGGAATATCTTAGTGGTGTTCTCTGTATTTCTTGAATTTGAATGCTGGCCTGTCTCACTAGGTTGGGGAAGTTTTCCTGGATAAGATCCTGAAGTGTGTTTTCCAACTTTCTCTCCATCACTTTCAGGGACCCCAGTCAATTGTAAGTTTGGTCCAGTCCCATATTTCTTGGAAAATTTGTTTGTTCCTTTTCAATCTTGTTTCTCTAATCTTGTCTTCATGTCTTATTTCAGTAAGATGATCTTCAATCTCTGATATCCTTCATTCTGCTTGATAGATTCGGTTATTAATACTTGTGTATGTTTCATGATGTTCTCGTGCTGTGGTTTTCACGATGTTCTCGTGCTGTGTTTTTCAACACCGTCAGCTCATTTATGTTCTTCTCTAAACTGGTTATCCTAGTTAGCAGTTCCTATAACCTTTTGTCAGGGTTCTTAGCTTCCTTGCATTGGGTTAGAATGTGCTCCTTTGGCTCAGAGGAGTTTGTTATCACCCACCTTCTGGAGTCTACTTCTGTCAATTTGTCAAACTCATTCTCTGTCCAGTTTGTTGCCCTTGCTGGAGAGGAGTCACAAGCATTTGGAGGAGAAGAGGCATTCTGATTTTTGGAATTTTCAGGATTTTTGTGCTGATTTTTCCTCATCTTCATGGGTTTATCTACCTTTGATCTTTGAGGCTGATAACCTTGGAATGGGGTTTCTGTATGGGGGTTCTTTTTGTCGATGTTGTTATTATTGTTTTCTGTTTGTTAGTTTTTCTTCTAACAGTCAGGACGCTCTTCTGCAGACCTCCTGCAGTTTGCTGGAGGTCCACTCCAGACCCTATTTTGCTTGGGTATCACCAGTGGAGACAGCAGAACAGCAAAAATTACTGCCTACTCCTTCCTCTGCAAGCTTCATCCCAGAAGGGCACCAACCTGATGCCAGCCAGAGCTCTCCTGTATGAGGTGACTATCAACCCCTGTAGGGAGGTCTCTCACAGTCAGGAGGCATAGGGGTCAGTGATCCACTTGAGAAGGCAGTCTGTCCCTTAGCAGAGTTCGAGTGCTGTGCTGGTAGAGCCTTCCTTGTCAGAATTGGCTGCTGTCTTCAGAGCTGGCAAGCAAGAATGTTTAAGACTGCTGAAAGCGTGCTGACAAGCCACTCCCTTCCCTCAGGTACTCTGTCCCAGTGATATGGGAGTTTTATCTATAAGCTCATGACTAGGGCTGCTGCCTTTCTTTCAGATATGCCCTGCCAAGTGAAGAGGAATGTAGAGAGGCAGTCTGGCCACAGCCACTTGGTCCCCCACTCCTGTACTTCCTGGGTGAGACAACACTCCATCCTGCTTCTGCTCACCCTCCATGGGCTGCACCCACTGCCTAACCAGTTCCAATGAGATGAACAGGGTACCGCAGTTGGCAATGCAGAAATCACCTGACCTCTTCGTTGGTCTCACTGGGAGCTGCAGACCAGAGCTGTTCCTATTCGGCCATCTTGCAGCCATTTTATGAACTTTGAGCAACCACCTGTCATAAGTGTTTGGCATTTATTGGCTAAAGAGAAATCTAAGTTGCTTTTGTCTGTGCTCCTATGTGAACTTTGAGTCACAATACTTCTGTAATGGTTGTGAGCTGATTTCAATGAAAGATGGAAACTGAAAGAAGGACATATTTAAATGTACAGATACTTTTTAGTGTCCTCAGAAGACAAACCCTACCACTTTGTTCAGCAGTAGCAAAGACATCTCTTGTGCAGGGTGCAGTGGCATCTTGTCATCTTCTGCTTGCTCTGCATTCATTTCCCTTTCTTCTGATCACAGGCCCTTAATCCCTTGCCCTCTTTTAGAACATACATTCAAATGATGCTGGTTCCACCTCTGTGCCACCTCTGGGGTCTGGATCTGTGGCCCAAGACTAGTCAACCAGGTTTTCCATTTGGAAAATGGTGAGAAAAACAGGAGGCAGCTTCTAATCCACAGCCCGTTAGTATTCCATAGGCTTTACGTGGTTTTTCTGATTGCTCGTCGTAGGGTCAACTTTACAAAGAAAACGATAGTCAGCTCAGGTATGTTGACAACAGCTGACTAGCTGACCCAGAACACTTTTTATGGAGTCCTATTGGGAAAAAGGAGTCAGGCTTAGCACGACCAGGGGAAAGCAAAAAAGAGAAAGCAGATAAGTTATAAGTATGCTTTTCTTCATGGTTCAGAACATATAGCCCTCCTGCACCCAACTTACCACCAGGCACCTGCAAGTTAGCTCACTTGCAACCTTGGTGTTGTCAATACTGCACAAAGCCCTCTCCAGCACACATCGGAAATACTATCCTATAAAATCTCCAGCAACACTTTGTTTTATTGCAGTTGGCTTCTCTCATGCTGATGTGCTTATTGATTTCTTGCAACATATTTTTATACTTTCTCTAATAAATTTGCCTTTCTTTATTTACAACTGACTTGGTAAATTCTTTTGCCTCTGCACCACCAGCCCAAATGTTTGTTGGGCTTATCTGCAATACTTTTTGTATACCTGGCAAGGATCCATAATATCTAAGTAGGCTCTGTGAACATCCATCCCGTATGAGTCATTTGGATAAAGTTCCAAAGCTTGAAAAACTAATTTATGATGTTTGCAGGTCAGGAGAGTAGTTATGCCTGGGTTGAGGGATGATGAGTGAGAAGTGGAAAGGGCATGAGGAGGTAGTTTTCTGACTTTTAAAAATATAAATGTCGTCCACATGTATTCACTTTTAGAAAATGGAACACCATTTGAGATGCACACATTGATTTGTGCACTTTATGTATGTATATTCTTCTAAAAAGTTTATACTAAAATAACCCATAAGATTGTAAAAAAAAAATTTCTCAGCCCAATTTTGTTAATACTAAACTCAGACAAGAGTAGGAAAGAAAGACAACAAATATAAGTACTATGTATCTTCCATATGCAGGCCTTGAGACAGAAGTTTGCTTCACATTTGCCCTGTGAGCCCTTTAGGTTATAATCACATCTAAGTTTTGATTTGTTTATTGAGTTAACAAATCAAATGTTTATCCCAGGTTTTTTTTAGTTTGTTTTCTTTAACAGACCAATAATAATCATGTCAATATGTTTTTGACTCTCGATGGAATATTTTTGAATAAATTTTTCAGTGGGCTGCTTATGTAATAGATAATCAAGAAATTTATTTCAACCACACTGACTTGGCTATTACTGCCATTTGGGTGATGTTTGAGGTCATAGAAGAATGCTACCAGCACTACCAATGGAGATGGACACAAGGAGACAGAAGAAACAGAGCCCAGACCCTAGGGACCACCAGTATTTGCAGAATGGATAAACAGCCTTCTTCCTAACAAAGGAAGCACAGGTCAGCAAGACAGTGTCATGATTGCTCTGCAAGAATGCTCGAATATTTCAATCTTCTTTTAACTTTGTAAAAGTGAAATTGCTTTGGTGTGTTGTAAAATTCTGTGTGCAATTTCAGGGTAGGGCCAAAACAGTATTCTGACTGAGAATTTAGTAACACCAGAGTTTATCTCATTAAAGAACTTTGTCTAAAAGATGCCTATAAATATTTTGTAAAAATTTCTGCAATTGGCTGACAAAATACTTTCCTTTTTTTCTCTACCAAGTTCATAAAAAGCTAAAACAGAAGAGAAAGCACAAAGTATGGACATTGCCTGCAGTCACTAATCAGGAGAGTCGATGTGGCTGGGAATATGCAATGTTCTCAAATATTTTGCAGCTGGGTTATTCAACCTTACGGTATATAGAAACTTGCAAGTTTTATGGGGTCATTCGTATAGATGAAAATTTTGTTGAAATAAGAAACTTTTTCCTTATTAGATTAATAAAATCTAGAAAAACTATTTCTGAAGTTTCCTTCTCTTCTTCACCTAAATACGGCATTTTTCTCTATGACCTATCAGTGGCTATGCCAAGAAACAGTGTAATTTCTACCACATAAGAGAAACATCCTTTTTGCCTTCTCCACAAATATTTAAATTTTATTTTTTGCCACCTTCAGAGACAGTAATTTATTTTACTGCTTTTGTTGTTGTTGCTTCAGCCCTGAGCTTTTTCCTCCACATCCTAATACAGATTAATGTCTTTTAGTGGCTATTAAATTTGTTTACTCATCTTTTGTCATATGTATAATTTAAATGATTAATTAAAATTAATAAAAAGTTAAATCTTTGTGTTGAAAGGATGAAAAATCCCCTAGATGAAACATTGCATGAAAGTGTGCATGAAAAATCCCTAGTGTTTTTTCTAAATCCCTTACTTTTCTCTATTTGGTGGCTATAGAACTCTTCAAGCAGTAATTTCACCATTCTTAGAGAAAACTTTGAGATGTGCGTTCATCATAACCCGGTTCACCCTTGCTTGAGGTCCATTGGTGGATTAGTGTTTTTCTAAAAATGGATGATTATCTGAGGCTTGGTATAGGTTTTTGTGCTCCTTACCTCTTTTCCTGTGGCATGTTGTCTCTGTCACTTCTGCATCTTCCTTCCTAAACGTGTGACTTCTTCTTAACTTTCACGATTGTCGCTCTCCTGGTAGCACTTATTTCTGCCCATTCATTCCTTCTAAAATTCTTTGTCTTTGCTCCTGAAGCATAATTCTTCTCTAGCTTTCCTTACTGCTATTTCATTAATTTATTCTCCTCTATCGTTCATCTCTTAAATTGGGTTGAATAGTTTTCTCTTCAATTTATTTTTATTTTTTAAATTTTTTACTGTCTCTCTAGTTTACATCATATATACCAAGGCTTCAAATCTGGCTGAAAACTAACAACTTCCAAATATATATTGTTAGCACAACAGCTTATAGTTGCCTACAACTCAATTTACTTTGAAAGTAGAGATATATCTTCTTTATCCTTTGTATTTCTTTAAATACCTAATAGAATACTTGACACACAAATATGAGGTAGAAGAAAACTGTACATCAATTAAATTTTTAAAATAATTTCCATATCAATTTTAGGAATGCATTTTAATGAAATATTTTCCAGTGATTCACTGGACAAAATGAATGCTGTAGATATTTTTTCACCAGATCTGTATTTGTACTTATGTCCTAATGACCAACAGATCATTCTCACAATTGATCTATTTTTAACTCAAGCTTCTAAGAGACAGAAATCCATGTTAGGGATTTAGATGGCATTTTACACAATAATTGTTTTCTTTATTCTTGCTGGACATATTGATTTTGACCCATAAGTCTGTGGACTAGAAATAAGAAAATATTTGGAAATTCTTTGGTTTTGATTGTTTGTTTGTTTCGTACTTACTTTTTTTTTTTTTTTTTTTTTTTTTTGAGATAGTCTTGTTGTGTCACCTAGGCTAGAGTGCAGTGGCGTGATCTCAGGTCACCTCCACCTCCACCTCCACCCCCCAGGTTTCAAGTGATTCTCCTGCCTCAGCCTCCGAGTAGCTGGGATTACAGGTGACCACCAGCATGCCTGGCTAATTTTTGTATTTTAGTAGAGACGGGGTTTCACCATCTTGGCCAGGCTGGTCTCGAACTCTGACCTCATGATACCACCTGCCTCGGCCCTCCCAACGTGCTGAGATTACAGGCATTAGCCACCATGCCTGTCCTGTTGGAGCCTTGTATACTAAAAGTGAATATTCCATAGAGCTAAATAAGAACCTATGTTTTTAACATTTAAAAACAAAGCTGCATTTAAGTTCTGTGGAAACAGAAGGTATTGAAGATATTGGTTAAAAATGACATGGTAGATAGTATGAAATTTGTTTTAAAGCGTTACTCACAGGTTATGTTATGTCTACCAAATTACAACCTAAAACACATTTTTACAAATCAGCAAAGCTCTGAACTGAGAGTCTGTGATGACAAAATGGTGCTTATGTTCTGTGATGGGCCATAAGTGCTCTATCAAGCTCTGGATGAGGAAATGAACCTCACATTGCCTTAGAAATATGCCGTGTCTCTTCCTGAGTGGACTTAGTGAAGCCAAAGATGGTCCCTGAGATTTCCCTTTTTTTTTGTTTTTTTTTTTGTTTGTTTGTTTTGTTTTTTTTTTTTTTTGAGACGGAGTCTCGCTCTGTCGCCCAGGCTGGAGTGCAGTGGCCCGGATCTCAGCTCACTGCAAACTCCGCCTCCTGGGTTCACGCCATTCTCCTGCTTCAGCCTCCCGAGTAGCTGGGACTACAGGCGCCCGCCACCTTGCCCGGCTAGTTTTTTGTATTTTTTTTAGTAGAGATGGGGTTTCACCGTGTTCACAGGATGGTCTCGATCTCCTGACCTCGTGATCCGCCTGTCTCAGCCTCCCAAAGTGCTGGATTACAGGCTTTGAGCCACCGCGCCCGGCCTGAGATTTACTTTTTGTTTAAAAGAAGTGTGTTTTAATACATGCTGTTCATTGCTTTCACCCAGTTTTAGAGTGATCTGTGGTTTTCCTCAACATGTATTTTGATGTTTCTTTAGGGCAAAGTTCTGCCACACAAAAATGATATGATTGAAAGTGCATTATATTCTGAATGGGGTAGAAATAAAGTTGCTTCTTAGATCTGAGCCACTTGATCCTTGCCTTCATCCCTATTAAACTTACAGTATATAAATGTTATTAGTGAACTCTGAGGTGGGTTCAGACTGATGTTGGAGGGAATATACTACAGTTACTGCTTCTGCATTTAAGTTTATGAGTGTTTAAACGGGATGACCAAGTGTCCCACACTGGGAAAACACAAAAAACAGGCCAAAGAAGGTTTTCTATTGTCTGATACATTTAAAAAATTCCGCCATAATATATTTAACAGATTTGCTGTACTGAATTGGCTTTTGTGTGTGTGTATAGTTTGCTTGATTTTGAGGCTTCATAGTCTTTTAAAAAGACAGAGGTGAGTGACCTTCAAAGCATTTTTCTCATTTTATTAGTAGGTGTTTTCAGCTTGAGTACTTTCCATGCAGAGCCTATCTTGCATACCACCTACTAATCTCTTTGATTATGAGACATTTAATTTGGCTTTGGGGGGGGGAATTTTCTTGATGCCTATGAAAAATAAGTTAAAAGACAATGGCAACAACAAATGGAAACTTTCACCTCTCTCTTTGTCTCTCTCTCTCTCTCTCACACACACACACACACAAATTTGTCATCTTCTTTCTTACACCTGTTTCACACAGGTATTCTGGGACACGTGCATACAGAGTGTAATGCTCTCTCATTCATGGTTTGGAGCTGCCCCCTGCATCCCTCTCCTCTGTAGTGCCTATTTGATGGCACTGGTGACTGTATGGGGCCACAGGCTGGATCTTACCTTGGTATGAAGCACAGAGATTTTGTTCATAGTGTTTATTTTTTTGCATCAATATGAGGACCGAAGGATTTTTAGAACTCCTGATAGAAAATATTCTTCAAAGAATATCCAGGGCTGAAAGCATACAAAGTTAGCACATAGTGTTAAGTGGCTGGTAATATTAGATAGACCCAAGTTTGAGACTGTCTTTCATAAAACATATTGGACATATCAATAAAATATGGTTTTAGCGTAAGTCCAGAGAAGTTTATTACTGACAAGCATGACTGCATGGGTGCATTGGTTCCCAGTCTGAATGCTGGAGCTCCATAGAGCCAGGACCAGCTTTAAGATGGCCTGCCAGTGTGCCCTGGCAATTCTGTATTAGAGGAGCTATTCTTTCAGCTCCTTGTGGCGTGACATGCCACAACACATGTAACCCCCTTAGCCAGGGTATGTCCTGACAAATTGAGGATATAGGGCCTAATTTATTTATAGTTTTTGCCAGGTAACACATAAAGGTGTTTGGTATACTGCCCTGAAAATACACTATGGTTATGTCAATAATTACAATAGCAAGGGATTGGGTACTTCCTGCAGATCACGGAGATAATGGAAAGCCTCCCAGGAGAGGCACCATCTCAACAGAGATCTGAATGAGGAACAGAGCTGGTGCTGCCCATGCAGGGGAGGCCAAGCTGAGCCAGGGACACAGAATATGCTATGTTCTAGGACAGGGCCACAGACAACCAGACAGGCAGGAAAGAGCAGGTGGCAGGGAGAGTGCAGAAAGGAGAGAAGAGGGGTGCACAGCAGCTGGACCATGGACGTCTTTGTAAAAAGAGCAAGAAACTTGGCTTTTCTGGAGATGGGGTGGAGAGCCTATGGAGAACTTTAGCCAGGAAAATGACATCCTCTGATGTTCACTTTAAAAGCTTGACACTGACACTCTGTAGGAAATAGATGGTACAGGGTAAGGAGTGGAGGCAGGGAGGCCAGGTGACTGGTGAAGACTTGCATTTGGGAGTTAGGTGGATATGAGGAACATGCCTGTATTTAGGGTGATAGCACCTGTGGACTGGAGTAGAAGCTGTCAACTGAAGAATCATGAGGTTCAAAATTTGGAAAGAGCTCTATTTCTCATGAAGGTTTACAGACTGAAGGCTGGCCATCCTGCTCGCTGGGAGGCATAGCTGAGAGGAAGCACTTGGAGAGAATGGAAGGCAAGACAAAAATGCATACTGAGTGCGATGGCCAAGTACACAAATTTAATGAGCTATAGGCGGAGTTACAAATATTTATGAGAGGAGAAACCTGTTTGGGAACAATTCTTAATGCCTCTTCATGAATTGCATGTTTTTAAAAAATAGCAGCATTAGTGAGATCTGAGGTGGAGTTTTCAGCCCTCTGACATCAAAAGGTAAAGTGAAGGACACCCAAACCCTCACTGCATCCTTTAAGAGTCAGCCAAAACACACCCAGAGATGGTGGTCACTGTTTAGAAAGAAATGCATTGTGTGACTAGTGAGCTGTCACTTGGAAGCAGTGAAGAGGAAGGGGAGGTCTGATAGCAGCCTCAGATAATTGGCTAAAAAATGACAAAGAAACAAGTCATCTATTTCTTGTTTTCCAGACCTGGTCTCTGCTTTCTCCTTAGAGAAGAATTTTGGCTAAGGGTTGTGATAAGGAAGTGCCGAGACCAGCTCAGTGTGGAGACCCCAACCCAGCGGCACTAGAGGAATTAAAGGCACACACATAGAAATTACAGAGTGTGGAGTGGGAAATCAAGTACCTCACAGCCTTCAGAGCTGAGAACCACGAACAGAGATTTACCCACCATATTCACTGACAGCAAGCCAGTCATAAGCATTGTTCTATAGATTATAGATTAACTAAAAGTATTCCTTATGTGAAATAAAGGGATGGGCTGAAGTAAAGGCATGGGTCTGGCTAGTTATCTGCAGTATGAACATGTCCTTAAGGCACAGATCGCTCATGCTATTGTTTGTGGTTTAAGAATGCCTTAAGTGGTTTTCCACCCTGGGTGGGCCAGGTGTTCCTTGCCCTCATTCTGGTAAACTGACAACCGTCCAGCCTGGGCACCAAGGCCATCATGAGCATGTCACATGCTGCAGAGATTTTGTTTATGGCCAGTTTTGGGGCCAGTTTATGGCCAGATTTGGGGGCCTGTTTCCAACAAGGAGGGAACATGCTGAGGCAGGCTTGACCTCCCATCTGACATGGCCAATAACTCAGTTTTTAAGGTTTCTCTGGAATCCTCTTGGGCAAGAGAGGGGTATTTTCAGTTGACTAGGGGGCTTAAGATTTTATTTGTATTTCTGAAAGGTTAGGGAAGAGAAGAATCAAAGGCATCTGCTAGAGTTTTGCCTAGGCAAGAAGCTAGGGAGGTAGTAGAGCTGTTGGCCAAGATGGAAATCAGAAAGAAGGGGGCTTGTGGGGGAATACCTCCATTATAACCGTATCAGTTGCTAATGTAGGTAACATCAAGAAGCAGCAGAGCACCCATAAGTGTCTTCATAGTGTTTGGATAATTATGGGATAAAATACTATGTGTTTGGTGTAAGAGAAGCCAGGGGGTGGTATAGTTAGTGCTGAAAGGTGGACTATGGGGTGGCTTCATTGCTCTAGTGAGGAAGGAGGAGCTGAAGGGAAACAGGTGGAAGAGGCAAAGCGACTGGATAGGTTTGTGTAAGTACACTCCAGGATGTTCCCACAATAATAAAATCCCCTAAGGATGCATTTCTCAAAATGCATCTCCATTGTTAAGTGCTATGCCTCTGTATTTTGTACACTGTTGATCCCCTCTGGCATGATTTGAAGACTAATTTTATTTTTGCTTCATAGGTATCAAACTTAATAGTACTTGTTCTACTAAGGAATAGTGAGGAACCATGAAATCCAGTAAAATGTGATGGACTGTTTAGATTCCCAATCTTCTTTATGAATGAACTCTGTGTTGCTTATTAACTGAGCACCAAGATACAGCAGCTTTTGCTTTACTGAGTAGTGATGCATGACTAGTTGCTAACATAGCACAGCTGCAGTATGCTGGAGGAATAGCAACATTCCTTGAAAACAGTCCAGTTATTACACTTATCATTTTAAACTGTTACATTTTAAGCAAAATAGAAAAAGACAATAGTCAGGAATATAGTAAAATAATGTGTTTGAGATAAAGTAGACTAGGATTGCTGGGCTAAAAATTGAAACTAATACAAATTGTAAGACTTGCCATTGATGAAAATAAAAGTTATTAAAATGATAGCAAGTCATAATATAGAAAATATTAGTAAATTATGAAGTAGAAATTAAAGCCATTGTCTACTAAGCATATATATATGCAGGAGGATGACTTGCTTGAGCCCAGGAGTTCTGGGCTGTAGAAGGTGATGCTGAAAGGTTATTCATGCTAAGCTCAACATCAATATGGTGAACTCCTGGGAGTAGGGAACCAACAGGGTGCCTAACCAGGGGTGAACAAGCTCAGGTCAGAAACAAATCAGATCAAAAGTCCTGCACTGATCAGTAGTGGTCTCACACCTGTGAATAGCCACTTCCCTGAGCCTGGGCAATATAGCCAAACTCTGTCTCTCAAAAATTTTATTAAAAAAAAAAAAATATATATATATATATAACCATGAAACAGTCACAGACTCTAGCATTGGAGAGACCTAGATTCAAATATTGCCTTGGCCGTTTACTATATGACATTGGATTGATACCCTGAGCCTTATTTGCTTTATTTGCTTCATCTGTGAAATGGGAATAATTAGTATCTCTATCGCAAGGGTTTTGAAATAATATATGTGGGAGTACCCAGGAAGAGGTGTGGATAGAAGAGAGTAGAAACTGAAACCAGGACCCATCTCTCACTTATGCCCAGGGGCAGTGGGTCATTGATGAAAATAGGAAGTACTAGGGAAAAGGGAGAAAATGAGGGTTGATTATAGACCAAATTTGTATGTGTTTATGATTGGGAAAACTTTTGCTGGAAGTTTGGAGTGATTGCAGGGTGTGCTGGTGAATCCTCCTGTGCACCCAGAAGTATGTGTGTATAAATGAATCGCTACTCTAGGATACACATCCCATTCTGGCAAACATGTAGAGTCTGTGCCTATCAGTAACCTTTGGGGACTGTGCTTTCTTCATATTTGTTTCTCTGAGAAGTAATCAAGAGGTTGACATGCAATAAGTATTCAAAAACTGCTGGTGGAAGGAAGGCATGGTAGTAGTGGTTGTAACATTATTCATTTTTTTTTGAATGGATCATTGCCGATTTATTGGTATCATGCAAGGAAAAGCACATATGTATCCATTGCTAAGGTGCTCCAGTATGACTGAGAACCTAACCTTACCTGAAGATCTGACTGAGGATGTAAAACCCTAAATCAAAGCTCACAATATAAAATTTTCTTTCCTTGAAATGAACTGCCCTAAAATGTTTGCCCATAGAGATCTAAGAAACATATTTTCAGGAAAATTGGTGCTTATCTGGACACTCCAGTGCATTTGTCACTGATTTCTAAGGCTGCTGATGTATGATATCTTTTTTCCTTTTTAATTATACTTTAAGTTCTAGGGTACATGTGCACAACGTGCAGGCTTGTTACATATGTACACATGTGCCATGTTGGTGTACTGCACCAATTAACTCATCATTTCCATTAGCTATATCTCCTAATGCTATCCCTCCCCGCTCCCCCAAACCCACAACAGGCCCCGGTGTGTGATGTTCCCCTTCCTTTGTCCAAGTGTTCTGATTGTTCAGTTCCCACCTATGTGTGAGAAGACGCGGTGTTTGGATTTCTGTCTTGTGATAGTTTGCTGAGAATGACGGTTGCCAGCTGCATCCATGTCCCTATAAAGGAAATGAACTCATCCCTTTTTATAGCTGCATAGTATTCCATGGTATATATGTACCACATTTCTTAATCCAGTCTGTCATTGATGGACATTTGAGTTGGTTCCAAGTCTTTGATATTGTGAATAGTGCCGCAATAAATATACTTGTGCATGTGTCTTTATAGCAGCATGATTTATAATCCTTTGGGTATATACCCAGTACTGGGATGGTTGGGTCAAATGGTATTTCTAGTTCTAGATCCTTGAGGAATCGCCACACTGTCTTCCCCAATGGTTGAACTAGTTTACAGTCCCACCAACAGTGTAAAAGTGTTGCTATTTCTCCACATTCGCTCCAGTACCTGTTGTTTCCTGATTTTTTAATGATCGCCATTCTAACTGGTGTGAGATGGTATCTCATTGTGGTTTTGAATTGCATTCATCTGATGGCCAGTAATGATGAACATTTTTTCATGTGTGTTGGCTGCATAAATGTCTTCTTTTGAGAAGTGTCTGTTCTTATCCATTGCCCACTTTTTGATGGGGTTGTTTGTTTTTTTCTTGTAAATTTGTTTAAGTTCTTTGTAGGTTCTGTATATTAGCCCTTTGTGAGATGGGTAGATTGCAAAAATTTTCTTCCATTCTGTAGGTTGCTTATTCACTCTGATGGTATTTCCTTTTGCTGTGCAGAAGCTCCTTAGTTTAATTAGATCCCATTTGTCAATTTTGGTTTCTGTTGCCATTGCTTTTGGTGTTTTAGACATGAAGTGCTTGACCATGGCTAAGTCCTGAATGGTATTGCCTAGGTTTTCTTCTAGGGGTTTTATGGTTTTAGGTCTAACATTTAAGTCTCGAATCCATCTTGAATTAATTTGCCTACAAGGAGTAAGGAAGGGATCCAGTTTCAGCTTTCTACATATGGCTAGCCAGTTTTCACAGCACCATTTATTAAATAAGGAATCCTTTCCCCATTTCTTGTTTTTGTCAGGTTTGTCGAAGATCAGATGGTTGTTGTAGATGTGGTATTATTTCTGAGGGCTCTGTTCTGTTCCATTGGTCTATATCTCTGTTTTGGTACCAGTACCATGCTGTTTTGGTTACTGTAGCCTTGTAGTATAGTTTGAAGTTAGATAGCGTGATACCTCCAGCTTTGTTCTTTTGGCTTAGGACTGTCTTGGCAATGTGGGCTCCTTTTTGGTTCCATATGAACTTTAAAGTAGTTTTTTCCAATTCTGTAAAGAAAGTCATTGGTAGCTTAATGGGGATGGCATTGAATCTATAAATTACCTTTTCATGATATTGATTCTTCCTATCCATGAGCATGTTGTGTTTTTCCATTTGTTTGTGTCCTCTTTTATTTCACTGAGCAGTGGTTTGTAGTTCTTGAAGAGGTCCTTTACATCCCTTGTAAGTTGGATTCCTAGGTATTTTATTCTTTTTGAAGCAATTGTGAATGGGAGTTCACTCATGATTTGGCTCTCTGTTTGTCTATTATTGGTGTACAAGAATGCTTGTGATTTTTGCACATTGATTTTGTATCCTGAGACTAGTAAAGTTGCTTATCAGCTTAAGGAGATTTTAGGCTGAGAGGATGGGGTTTTCTGAATATACCATCATGTCATTTGCAAACAGGGGCAATTTGACTTCCTCTTTTCCTAATTGAATACCCTTTATTTCTTTCTCTTGCCTGATTGCCCTAGCCAGAACTTCCAACACTATGTTGAATAGGAGTGGTGAGAGAGGGCATCCTTATCTTGTGCCAGTTTTTAGGGGAATGCTTCCAGTTTTTACCCATTCAGTATGATATTGGCTGTGGGTTTGTCATCAATAGCTCTTATTATTTTGAGATATGTTCCATCAATACCGAATTTATTCAGAGTTTTTAGCATGAAGGGCAGCTGAATTTTGTCAAAGGACTTTTCTGCATCTATTGAGATAATCATGTGGTTTTTGTCTCTCATTCTGTTTATATGCTGGATTATGTTTATTGATTTGCATATGTTGAACCAGCCTTGCATCTCAAGGATGAAGCTCACTTGATCATGGTGGATAACCTTTTTGATGTGCTGCTGGATTCGGTTTGTCAGTATTTTATTGAGGGTTTTTGCATCAGTGTTCATCAGGAATATTGGTCTAAAATTTTCTTTCTTTGTTGTGTCTCTGCCAGGCTTTGGTATCAGGATGATGTTGGCCTCATAAAATAAGTTAGGGAAGATTCCCTCTCTTACTGTTGATGGAATAATTTCAGAAGTACCAGCTCCTCCTTGTACCTCTGGTAGAATTCAGCTGTGAATATGTCTGGTCCTGGACTTTTTTTGGTTGGATGGCCATTAATTATTGCCTCAATTTTAGAGCCTGTTATTGGTCTATTCAGGGATTCAACTTCTTCCTGGTTTTGTCTTGGGAGTGTATGTGTCCAGAATTTTATCCATTTCTTCTAGGTCTTCTAGTTTATTTGCATACAGGTGTTTATAGTTTTCTCTGATGGTAGTTTGTATTTCTGTGGGGTCAGTGGTGATATCTCCTTTATCATTTGTATTGCATCTATTTGATTCTTCTCTCTTTCTTCTTTATTAGTGTTGCTAGCATTCTATCAATTTTGTTGATCTTTTCAGAAAACCAGCTGCTGGATTCATTGATTTTTTGAAGGGTTTTTGTGTATCTCCTTCAGTTCTGCTCCGATCTTATATTTCTTTTCTTCTGCTAGTTTTTGAATGTGTTTGCTCTTGCTTCTCTAGTTCCTTTAATTGTGATGTTAGGGTTTCAATTTTAGATGTTTCCTGCTTTCTCTTGTGGGCATTTAGTGCTATAAATTTCCCTCTACACACTGCTTTAAATGTGTCCCAGAGATTCTGGTATGTTGTATCTTTGTTCTCATTGGTTTCAAAGAACATCGTTATTTCTGCCTTCATTTTGTTATGTACCCAGTAGTCATTCAGGAGCAGGTTGTTCAGTTGCGTTTTAGTTGAGCAGTTTTGATTGAGTTTCTTAGTCCTGAGTTCTAGTTTGATTGCACTGTGGTCTGAGAGACAGTTTGTTATAATTTCTGTTATTTTATGTTTCCTGAGGCATGCTTTACTTCCAATTATGTGGTCAATTTTGGAATAAGTGTGATGTGGTGCTGAGAAGAATGTATATTCTGTTGATTTGGGGTGGAGAGTTCTGTAGATGTCTAGTAGGTCTGCTGGTGTAGAACTGAGTTCAATTCCTGCATATCCTTGTTAACTTTCTGTCTCGTTGATTTCTAATGATGACAGTGGGTGTTAAAGTCTCCCATTATTATTGTGTGGGAGTCTAAGTCTCTTTGTAAATCTCTAAGGACTTGCTTTATGAATCTGGGTGCTCCTGTATTGGGTGCATATATATTTAGGATAGTTAGCTCTTCTTGTTGAATTGATCCCTTTACCATTATGTAATGGCCTTCTTTGTCTCTTTTGATCTTTGTTTTTTTTTATCAGAGACTAGAATTGCAACCCCTGCCTTTTTTTCTTTTCCATTTGCTTGGTAGATCTTCCTCCATCCCTTTATTTTGAGTCTATGTGTGTCTCTGCACATGAGATGGGTCTCCTGGATACAGCAAATTGATGGGTCTTGACTCTTTATCCAATTTGCCAGTCTGTGGCTTTTAATTGGACCATTTAGCCCATTTACATTTAAGTTTAATATGGCTATGTGTGAACTTGATCACATCATTACAATGTTAGCTGGCTATTTTGCTTGTTAGCTGATGCAGTTTCTTCCTAGCATCAATGGTCTTTACATTTTGACATGTTTTTGCAATGGCTGGCACCTGTTGTTCCTTTCCATGTTTAGTGCTTCCTTCAGGAGCTCTTGTAGGGCAGGCCTGGTGGCAACAAAATCTCTCAGCATTTGCTTGTCTGTAAAGGATTTTATTTCTCCTTCACTTATGAAATTTAGTTTGGCTGGATATGAAATTCTGGGTTGAAAATTCTTTTCTTTAAGAATGTTGAATATTGGCATCCACTCTCTTCTGGCTTGTGGAGTTTCTGCTGAGAGTTCCTCTGTTAGTCTGATGGGCTTCCATTTGTGGGTAACCCGGCCTTTCTCTCTGGTTGCCCTTAACATTTTTACCTTCATTTAACTTTGTGAATCTGTCAATTATGTGTCTTGAAGTTGCTCTTCTGGAGGAGTATCCTTGTGGTGTTCTCTGTATTTCCTGAATTTGAATGTTGGCCTGCCTTGCTAGGTTGGGGAAGTTCTCCTGGATGATATCCTGAAGAGTGTTTTCCAACTTGGTTCCATTCTCCCCGTCACTTTCAGGTACACCAATCAGACACAGATTTGGTCTTTTCACATAGTCCCATATTTCTTGGAGTCTTTGTTCATTTCTTTTTACTTTTTTCTTGACACTTCTCTTCTTGCTTCATTTCATTCATTTGATCTTCAGTCACCAATATCCTTTCTTCCAGTTGATCGAGTCATTTACTATGCTTGTGCATTTGTCACATAGTTCCTGTGTCATGGTTTTCATCTCTATCAGATCGTTTAAGGACTTATCTGCATTGATTATTCTACTTAGCCATTCATCTAATCCTTTTTCAAGGTTTATAGTTTCTTTGCACAGGGTTTGTAATTCCTCCTTTAGCTTGGAGAAGGTGTGATTGTCTGAAGTCTTCTTCTAATCAAAGTCATTCTCCATCCAGTTTTGGTCCATTGCTGGTGAAGAGCTGTGTTCCTTTGGAGGGGGAGAGGCACTCTGATTTTCAGAATTTCCAGCTTTTCTATACTGCTTTTTCCCCATCTTTGTTGTTTTATCTACTTTTGGTCTTCGATGATGGTGACATACAGATGGGGTTTTGGTGTGGATGTCCTTTCTGTTTGCTATTTTTCCTTCTACAGTCAGGGCCCTCAGCTGCAGGTCTGTTGGAGTTTGCTGGAGGTCCACTCCAGCTGTTTGCCTGAGTATTAGCAGCAGAGGCTGCAGAAGAGTGAACATTGCTGACAAGCAAATGTTGTTGTTTGATCGTTCCCCTGGAAGCTTCGTGTCAGAGGTGTACCTGGCCATGTGAGGTGTGAGGTGTCAGTCTGCTCCTAGTAGGGGATGTCTCCCAGTTAGGCTACTCGGGGGTCAGGGACCTACTTGAGCAGACAGCCTGTCCATTTTCAGATCTCAAACTCCATGCTGGGAAAACCACTACTCTCTTCAAAGCAGTCAGACAGGGACATTTACATCTGCAGAGGTTTCTGCTGCCTTTTGTTTGGCTACACCCTGTCCCCAGAGGTGGAGTCTACACAGGCAGGCAGGCCTCCTTGAGCTGCGGTGGGCTCCACTCAGTTTGAGCTTCACGGCCGCTTTGTTTACCTACTTAAGTCTCAGTAATGGCAGGTGTCCCACCCCCAGCCTCGCTGCCACCTTGCAGTTAGATCTCAGACTGCTGTGCTAGCAATGAGGGAGGCTCCATGGGTGTGGCACCCTCAAAGCCAGGCACGGGATATTATCTCCTGGTGTGCCATTTGCTAAGACCCTCGGTAATGCGCAGTATTAGGATGAGAGTGACCCGATTTTCCAGGTGATGTGTGTCACAGTTTCCCTTGGCTAGGAATGGGAATTCCCTTACCCCTTGTGCTTCCCAGGTGAGGCAATGCCTCGCCCTGCTTCGACTCTCACTCATTGGGTTCACCCACTGTCCTCCACCCACTGTCCTCCATGCCCCAGTGAGATGAGCCTGGTACCTCAGTTGGAAATGTAGAAATCGCCCATCTTCCATGTCACTCACACTGGGAGCTGGAGACTGGAGCTGTTCCTATTGGGCCATCTTGGCACAGATCACATTATTCATTTTATAAAGGAAGTAAACCAATGTTAAAAGTAGATAGCATTATTTTAACTTTTAAATGTGGACATTTTTTACAATTTTCATTAGTGTTACCATGATATCTTTCTTAAATATTTTCTTCCCCCAAAACATCATTCTATTAAAACAAACAAACAAACATGTAGTTTCGTGTGTAAAGGCAGTAAAAAGAGTAACAGCAAGAGGGAGAGTCAGAGAGAGAAAGAGAAAGAATTTTGGGGGGCTACAAGCTGCTGCTAAATTTCAGTTGCAGTTGTCCGAGTTAAAGAAAACATTAGGGAAAATGTCTCATTAAGCAGCTCCCTGGATTTTTCTGCTCTGGGAAGGCTGCCTGCGGGATGGATCATGGCCAGCCTGCAGGGGTCAGATTCCTGGTTCTGTGTTCTAGCCTCTTACCTCATTGGCTCCAGTTAAGTGATTTTACAGCCAGAGCTGTTTTACGATCACTGGAAGGCACTGTACAGATATTTGTGGGTGGAGAAGTAGAATTCCACAGCTTCTTGGGCTTCTGGTGAAAAGGAACGTGTGGAAGTAGGAGTGCAGCTAACATGCTAGGCAGGGCAGTTCTGTGAGGCAGGTTCTACTGCTGTCTTGGTTTTACAGAGAGGGAAAGTGAGGCAAAGAGAGGTTAATTAACCTCTTAAGTGTTTCAGTCTAAGGCACAGAGGCACAGTTCCAGGAAAGGTTCATCTGAATCTTAAGTCCTCACTCTTTGCCACCATGCTCCACTGTGCTGAGACTGTCCCTGTGAGTCCTACCACTCTCCTCCCCGGTCCATATTCACTGCTGCTCAGTGAGGCCGAGGAAGTCAATCGTCATGTCCCCAAGAGAATATCTCTCCCCTCCTGAGAATCTTTCTCATATGTCTAAATTCTGAGATACAGATTTGAGAAGCACCTCAGCAAATCCACTGCATGGAAGGCAAAACAACCTTGATTCACAGCAATGACCACAACAAGGGAAGCCTGGTTATAGCACAGTCATAACATCATTCAAGGTGGGGATTCAAAGCCTTCCATGTCTACCTGAACATCCTGAGCTCCTGCTGACATCACCAGTGGAGGTCCTCCGCTGATTGATGTAAATCGTTTTCAAACCCAGCAATGCATTGATGACCATTAATTCCATGTTCCTCAAACTTGCCCTGAAATACCTCTAGTAGGGTAAGAGAAAAAGAGCACACCTCAGTATGGTATTGCATCTCAAAAATGATACTTATTTAAAGACTCTGTTTTTACGTAAAAAGAAATTAATCAAATGTATTCTGAAAATTTTACTGGTTTTCTTGTAAAATGATATGTTCTCCAAATCTTTAGGTGAGATTGAAGATCCAGGAAGATGTATCTTGATCTTCTTGATCATTTGCCTTAATGCAACTACCCAAAAGTAGTACTCTAATTTAGGATCCATGAATCGTCAGGTCATACTGGCATTTTACAGGATATTCTGAATGCCCTAATAAGTGATTGATAGAAACTTTTCAGTGAGATAAAATAGAGTGGCTCACATCAGAAAGATGCCATACCAAATGCTGGCAAGGACCTGGAGCAACTGGAATGCATGTGTATTTACTTTGTCCTGACAGCCACTTTGGAAAACTCTGGCTGTTTCTTATAAAGCTAATCATTCTTCCCAAATAACAGGGCAATCCCACTACCAGTTGTGTATGTAAAAAAATTGGAAACATATGTCCCACAAAAATACCTGTAGAAGCTTTTCCATAGCAGCTTATTCTTAATAATAGGTCTAAACTGGAAATAATCCAAATGTCCACAAACAAGAGATTGGATAAAGAGACTGTGGTATATTCATGCAATGGAATACTATTCCAAAATAAAATGAATGTGTTACAGTTAGGTGTAACAACATGAATTCATCTCAAAGACATTATATTGAGTGAACGAAGCCAGATTCGACATAACTCATGCCCTGCCATTCCATTTATGTGAAGTTTGAGAATAGGCAAAACTTAGCTATAGGGACAGCAGCCTGTCGAGTGTGGAGATTGACTGAAAAGGGCACAGGATGACTTTCTGGAATAATAAAAATGTCTTATATCTTGTTTTGGGTGGTAGCTACAAAAGTGTAAACAGTTGCTAAAATGCCGAAAACTAAATGTGTATTTGTGCATTTTAGTGTATTTAAATTATAACCCCCAGGAAGAACTGCCTCATTTTCCTAGAGGGTATATATGCTTGTTAAGAGCATGTGGGGATGATTCTGAGAAACTCTTTCTCTGTCATTCTGTCAATAAACCACCACTAACTTTTGTGGCTTAAAAAAAGCAAGGTCCATTGATGAAACTCCCTTGTGCTTTAGTGACAAATAACATTGATAAGGCCTACTGTCAAAAAGAGTGTGTTTCTTATGTCTTTTGTTTTTAGTGACTCTAAATTTGTAGGAATGATATTTTCTTGGGATTACTCAATCTCGCCCACCATCAGTTGCAGGTGACAGGGAAGCTAAGTTGGCAGATGTTTGTGGGTTTACATCTCCTTTGTGCAGGTGTTCCAGACATACCAGTGGCTTGGTATTTAAACATCATGCTCAGGTGTTAGGGTAGTTTTTGAGTTTTCATAGGTATGCAGGTGCTATGGGATTACTTGATTGTTTATGTAAAAATTATTTTGCTTTCACACAGGGCTTCTCAAATCAGTGCTAGTAGAATCATCCTTAGAGGGGGTTCCAAGGCATTGAACTGAGATACCTGCACTGTTTGCTGCAAATGTGACTTAAAATTGAAACCAGGTTGTTGGCATTTCATGCAAGGAGAGA